>NC_069127.1:13972680-14275895 GCF_026914265.1 Mya arenaria | reverse complement strand
ACAACAGGAACTTTAACGCTGAATGTACATGTACTATTATTCTTATCATGGTACAAACCGACTGAATGTTATTTAGCAAACAAGACGGGCTTGTTCGGAAACAAAAACAGACGTCTCCCATAATGCTTGTCTCAATCTGTTGCCCTACATTTAAGGTTGGAATATATATAATAGGCGGTTCGTGTTGTGTCAAAGAGATGAAAATTAGACACAAGTGTTAAGAATATCCTTGAAAACACAGATCATGGTATCACCATTTTCCTAAAAAACGGTAAGTTCAAACTCGCGAATATTGCAGTGTAACAGACAGACCATTCCACACATTTTTGAATTCATGGTTTACTGAATTACCATATTCTCTTCGCAGTAATATTATCATTGGTAGCTGACCAAGTTTTACTTGGAATATAGAATGCAACCGTAATTGAGACTTTTCTGTATATATTAGTGAATCATACTTTTTAAATAATGTTTTAACAGTAACGGAAGGCAAATGAGTAATGGCACCCAGCGGACACTTAATCCATGGCTGGAACCTTTGACATTGAACTGGAATGTAAGTTTTGCAATTCATCTGGGCATGATGAATATTTGACTAGAGTTCCATAAAAATCAAACAAGAGAAACAAAGCGTAAAGTGTACATAATCATATGGCTAGAACCTTTGACATTATGCCAACATGCTGGGTTCAGCACGTTGTCTCGATGAAGTGAAAATCTTACCCATGTTTCATGAAAAACCTTCAAGGATACGGAGATAGTAAACCATCATGCCAATTTATGACTCGAATTATCCACGCTAAAACAATGTTTTCCCTGCATAACAATGAGAGAGACTTTATTATTTAATGTGCTACACCCTGGCCTGCATCTTTTTAAAACACGTTCCTGTGACCAGTCCATCCATGATGATTTAATCTAATGTAAACGTCAAAACGTTAACTACATTGAATCATAAGTAAATTGAGAAACAAACCCGTCGAGAAGGCCCTATGAACATGGACATGTGTAGTAACAATCGGATCACGCAGCAGTGAAGAGCCGACAGCTCCCTAACAGGTCGTAGGGGCGCATTGGGAACCGCCCGGCCCAAAATGTGGCCATGAAGTGTGTTGTCTCCCCTAAAAAGATGTGTAAGGCAAACCATTAATGTTCATGAATAAATGTAATTCTTATGGCTTACAGTACCTTTGTTTCACATTAATAACTGATTTGAATGCCTTTTCAGCAAAGGAAATGCAAATATCAATATGCCAGAATTATAGAACATCTAAAGGAAAATGGGTTTGCAATCAAGTTGATATGCTTTTTTGGTATCCTTAACTCATAAAGAATTATACTTATAATAAATACCCGGCATGTTTCGAATTTCCTGGTAAAGCCTGATGGCCACGTCCGCCGATATTTGCACCACATTCTTTACACTTTCCAACTTCAGCGGGTCTCCCGCACTTAAATACATCATGCTTCAGATAAGTTAAAAACGTTTCAAATAAGACATGCTTTTATATTAAAGAAAACGACAGTGCCATCACTAAACAATTATCATTCAGAGTTATTGGCTTTACATGAGCGATCGTCTCTGGCAACATGTTAACCAAGTTTCATTTGAATACCTATTTCAGTTATGGCCAAGATTTAAGTTTTTGCTCATCAACGCCAACAATGACACCTGGACTATTACAATACTTCGACCTTTTTCAAAACAGGCGAGCTAAAACTGGCAGTACAAGTAAAGCATAAAATAAAGCGAACCTTTTAGTAAAAGCAATGAACTCTCAAACATTTACATTAACCCTAGTTTTGATCAAATTATTTTCATCAACAACTTAATTTCAAAAGGGAAAGAATATAAGTATCTTCCATGGCCGAGAGTGTAAGATAGGTCCATTCCGACCCGAGCGTAGAGTGTTTTGCGGAAACGAGGTTTACCGAGTTTCCGCAAAACACCTTGCGCGAGGGTCGGGATGAACCTATCTAACACGAGCGGCTATGGTAGATGCTTTTTCTCCCACCTCAGTTAAACAAAATTAAGTAAAAATGTATTTTTTTGCCGGAACTCTTTTGTGCTTAGTAAAAATAATTGCGTACGGATATGCAATAATCCGTGGTTGTCATGGATATTCGCGCAATGAATCGGAGTATGTAAATGGTCTGATCGGTCTTTAAATAGTTCTATTAAAAAAGAGTGAAGCATTATTTCTTGAAATGTGTGTGAAAACTGTTTTCTGGTGACATTTGGAGCGAGAAATAATTAACTCGCGTTTTAAATATTGCCACCAGACAAGGTTTCCGTGATGCGCTACAGACGACAGTCTTCAACAAGGGAGGTAATTACAATGTGGTGACCATTAAAAGAAGTTCCATACGGGCATTTTATCTTCGCCCGTGGGCAAGATAAGAATTTCTAGCATGGTTAAATTAATGGATCTACTTATCTGAGGTGGGAGAAGTGTTTCTCTTTCACATTTGAATTATATTTTGAAACCTCTACCAAGTGGATATCTGTCAAATACTATTAACAATTACGTTACTCACATCTCCAATCACATACGCGTGTCCATTCGGACAGCCTGAAAAAAGAAAGTACACATAAATGACAATATGCAATACTTTAATGGCATTACAATGACAATAAGAGCGCCAACTGTCACAAACTACGCCCGTCCTACTTTTAGGCCACTGAGTATGGTGATGTGTGTTTATCACAATTTAGAGAGCAGACATTATACAATGTTTGCCAATTCAAGGGTCATATATCTAGAGTGACTAAGGCGACATGACTTGTTATCGAACCTGACCGAGATTTTCTGCACATATAAAATCGGACCAAATTTGTTGATGATTGGACACAGAATTTACAAGCAACTGATCGAACGAACGAAAGTTTATTCAATGAAACGCCTCCAGCCCATAATACATGTTACAATGCAAATCAAATATAACAAAATGCATATATGTAACTAAATAAGAGTTGTGTCTCTTGGTTAACAAGTTAAGTGTTATCTATAGCTAACATGAGTTTTTGAATGTAAAGAGCAATGGATATAATATGGGTAACATTTTCCGATGCCATCATATTATAGAAATGAAAAATGTCAGTATTTCCACTATACCAAGAGAACAAATAATTTTCCCGGATGTCATTAAATCTTGAACACTTAAAAATACATGATATTCATCTTCAATAACAAGTATGTCTTTATCCAATAAACAATAAATACAAAAGCGATCATTTCTATCAATACAAAAAATCGACCAATTTCAATATGAAGTTTATGACTAGACGTTCTAAATCTTGCCAATGATTTTCGTACAGGAAACGGTAAACTGATATTAAGGTATCTTTCAACATTCAATAAAGACTTAAAGCATTTATAAATATCACAACGTGAGGAATTATTTACATCACCAAGCCATGTTTGTCTACAACAATCAGCAATTCTTATTTTAAAATGACACATAAATATATTTATATCTCCCACATCCTGGGCAATCCAAGCATACCCAAAGCCATATGTAAACAAAATTTCTTTTATATAAGTTGCCCAAGTACGCCTACCTAAACTATCCAGATTTTTTATCATGATATATGAATTTCTAGGGATGCTATTTTCAGGCATTTGTAACAATACTGATTTTAGATTTTTTCTAAAAGCAAAGGGCGATAATTATTGAGTGACTCAAACGAAATGGCCGATTAACGAACTTGTCCAAGATATTGTTCCCACAATATGACTAAATGTGTTGATGATTAGACACAGGCTTTTGAAGTAAGTGATTGGACAAGAGCAGCTATGGGTAGTTTCTATAACTAAAGGGCGACAACTCTAGAATGACTCAAGCGATACAGCTAGTAATCATATGTGTCCGAGATATTAAGCCTATACAATTTCTGAGCAAATTAGGTGATGATAAAGCAAAGGCTTCTAAACTTATTGATCGTACAATACTTAATAAAACAATCAGTTGACCAATAACAGGGTTTTATTTTGTAAATAAATATAACCATATGTTTGCATTATCCAATGGAATAGCAGGTAATAATACACATGCTTTTATATATAAAAAACACATTTTGCTATAGAAATTCGTTCCCGCAAAAGAGATTATCGTCTCCACCTGCGATAATATCACGGCACAAGAGGGCGATAATGGCATAATTGGCCGACGAAAGCTTTTTAAGGGATTTAAACGGAACTATCGGTGCAATGATAATGACATACGTAAAACCGTTATTAACAAGCTCTGTGTTTCAGTAACGATAACTACCGGGAACCGCACGGGAAGTTTACTTTCGGTGAAGGACCCTCGTGTCAGGTTTTAAGTGGGAAACGAAATCGAGTATTTAGGGGATTCGATTGTGGGATAAGATAAAACCGTTCTAAAGGAAGTTAGGACTGCTAGTTGATACCGGGATATTTTCAGATATTTATTGCTAATTGAAAGCATTGTTTTAATATGACGATCACTGCTGTTATAATTATGAGTTATTTGACATATTTTAATAACTTTAAAATGGAGCCTTTTCTATTGTCAACTGCATGCCTTCATATGATTACACAGATTGGAGTTATCTAAATCTGATCCAATAAAGTTTATTGTGCAGAAAAGGCGCTAAACCAAATCTGGATCAATTTTAGTCAATTGCACGCTTTCATACGGTTACATATATTAAAAATGGATTCCGAAAAGTAATATACTTCATATAAAATGTAAATGACTTTCAACTGGCCTCCAAACAGTCCAACGCACACAATACTTAATCGATCGTGTTACCCACATCATAACTCTTCGTTCAGAGGCTGAAGGGGTGTGAAACTAGGAACTAAAGAAAAAAAAGGTTTGTTTTTTTTCAAATCAATGCTTATTTGCATTTAACGTTTGTGGCAATAAATTAACACAAAGAAAACATGTTTTATCACAACGGAACATGAAAGTAATATGTTTGGCATAAAAGGTATAAAACCATATGATGATTCAATTGCAGGTGGTGGTCGTTATGTCTGGTGCCAACGATATACCACGATTTAGTATTGAAGACGTCCTGTCGGACTTACAGGAGCTGTGCAAGAAAGTGCACACCACTAACCGTAAGTATGTGGTCACACAGAGTAGGGCCATTAACACCTTTTCCCTATACGTATATATAAATTGGGTGCGTAAATAGCTGCGTTTGAAACCGACCCTTTGAATGGTAGCATGATTTCAAGTTATCAAAACTGAATCCTAAAATTAATTAGTAATGCACTTCCCATAACATCCTTTTAACCAAAATTGTATCTCATAGTCAACTGCACGCATTACTTGTATGTTTACACCGTTTGAAGTTAACAAAACTGGATCTCATCTAGTAATGATAAACCCATAAAAAGCATTTAGACAAAACTGGATCCCTTATAGTCAAATGTACGCAGTACGTAGTATGGCTTCATCGTTTGCAGTTATCAATATATGTCGTCTGGCAATTATCTACCCATAAAATGAATTTTGCCAAATGTTAATCCTTTTAAGTCAACTGCGCGCATTACTTAGTATGGCTACATGGTAAGAAGTTATCAAATCTGGATTCCATATTGAAATGGTATACCTACAAAATACATGCATGCATTTAACCAAAACTGCAAGCTCTTTAAGTCAACTGTCCGATGTAATATGCTATGCATTTTGGAGTTATAAAAACTGGATGTCATATCATACTAAATATTTAACCCAGAGAGCGATTTTAACTAAACCTGGATCCCTATATAGAAACGCAATACTTATAAAATGCATGAAACCAAAACCCTTTAAGTAAATTGTACGTTTCAATATGGTTTCAAAGTTTAGAGTTTGCAAAACTGCACCCATATACTAGCACTTCTATGCCCTTAAGATGCATTTAATACAGACTAGATCCCGTAGTACTTACTGGCCATACTTATTATCTCATTATAAAAACCCTCCATCATTTACAGAAAGAGAATTTTAACGACATTAATTGATTTTGAATCACCTTTATCATTTAAATTTGTTTTTAGTATTTTGACGACATTATCTGATTTTAAATCCCCCCATATCTTGAAAAATGCGAAAAACATTTCTAATATAACCTCCACGAGCATAGAAGGGTTTTGTGGATTTTTACTTATTCTGCTGAGAAATGTAAATTATTCCAGCAAAATGGTTAGGGTCATTCAAACCCAGACTATTATACAACTGCTCCTAGACTTGATCGACCCCTAGCTGTGCTCACATATTGAAAAAACAACAACGTCAAAATCAGCCCGGGGTGACGCGCACCGAGAGCGCATCACACCTTAATTCGCTTGTAGCATGTAGCTTCATGTATACAGTTGCTTAAATGTGGTACAGGTTAATTATCTGAAATTCCAAACCTAGCTCGAATTAAGGAGATAATTATGTATCCCTATAACAAAACGAAAAACATACGATAAAAGACTGGATTTTCTGCTCCTCGATTAGCCAGCATAGCTTCTTGGATTTCAGCAAAATCATCTTGTGGCATTGTCGGCAAAAACATACCCTTCAAGGAAATAGAAAAGGCAAACCATTGGATAAAAGCAGATACAACGTGTCATTTTATGGATAAAGCAAGCAATAATCAATAAGTAAGCATCAACAAACATTTTATGCTTTCAGTAACGTTATAGTCTATATCTTAACATGATGATTTTTATATTCTAAGTATTCCTACATCTTGTACAGGTATGCCGTGGTGAGAACGCCAACGCTTCTATGTTCTTCTTTATTTCTCAGTCAAACAATGGCAATAAATAAATAATGATCAAAGTCAGAGTTGTAAGCCTTGCTATTAATGTGCATATTGTCTCTAGCAACATGTAATCTCACGTTTTACTTGAATATTTTTAACGTTTTATAGTTATGACAAAAATGAAAGTTTTTTTACGACACCAAGGTTATCCTTTATCATTTACTATTTAAAAATACAGACGAGCAAATTGAAATTGCAATTTATTATGCTCAGGAACTTCATTAGATAGATTTATTTTTATAGGGGGTTATTTCATCAAGAATCTTAGAAGCAATTTCGTACCTGAGATTCCTTCACCAGAATTACTGCATTTTTTTAATCCTTCATAGGTAACACTTTGCTCCTAGGATTCTTGATGTAACAGCCCCCTGAACACAATATTATACTATAGTTTACAACAATTTTTAGATGCATTGAAATCATTAAGTACAAAGCGAAAGCTAAAACTATACCCGTATATCCTGTTCCCCTCGAATCATTGCTAGAAGTAGGTAGAGAAGAGTTCTGTCTCCATTCAGCTGTGACAATACCGTCATACAATGTACGATCAAACATTGAAGGCCTTGTCGTCTTGTATCAGATCCTTGAATTGTCACCAAGTGTTGGGGTTCAAGTTCATTACTCATCATGAGGCGCAGTATTGGCTGTAGAATAGGAAATTCACAGCTAAATAACAATATAGAATATAGAACTACCCAAACGTGACTTAATATCATGTTATGTATAATATCATGTTATGTATTTAACATACAACAAAATATTTTTAGACTGTAAAAATGTTGGACAAAGTGTGGAGATAATTTAACCTATTTTAATAGTCTTTCGAGGAAACAAGTACGGCAATTGAACCAAACTAACCGTATTCTGTTGACTTTGCGTTGCTTCAAGAAACGTTGCTATCTTTTGGAGTGACTGAAACATATTTTTACGGAAAAGGTCACAGGGATTTAGTCAAGTTAGTTATCTTATTTATTATTTATGGTAAAGAATAATTGAATGAAATGGCACTTCAAATTTATATGAGAGATTACATAACACAAACAATCAAATTTATTCTCATATATTTAAATAAAAAAATAGCAGTAAATTTTAATTAAACTAAAGCATTTTCTTTTATGGAATGAAAGGTCTATGAGTCCTAGTCATCTGCACCAAAAGACTATGTTATGTTACATGTACTTTGCAAAATCCTTTATTTTATGAGACAATTATCATATAAAAGTGCATCATTCTTCTATTGTGCGATCAATTTCTAACTAATGCATTACTGACTGAAAGTATTTTGCATAAAGTGTTTACCATCAACTTCGTTTAAAAATGATTATCATGGAAGAGAATCAAATATTTTTGCGTTTCTGTTCATCGATATGATGCATAATTTATTATTATTTATGATATGCATATCAAATTCTGTACGTTGTTAATACTGCGTTGTTCGCTATTTGTGAAAGCCATTTTATTCTATAAATTTAATCACGGATTTGAAATATGTATTGTGCCTTATATATTTTTGAATAAACTGTCTTCTCATTCTTCTACATTTATTTTAGTAATATTTTGCGTTTTCTACCTCTGTGGTGGCCGTTCGTTCCTTTATTGAACGGACATACGAGCATGTTATCTCTCTATGTACAGCTAGCTGTAGATATGTATCGACACGACCTCCTGTTGTGCGCAGCTCCTACGAAACAACCATGATTAATAGTTATTAAAGTCACAAACAACATGTTATGACAATTTTCATTTATCTCTGCTATTTTCTTAACTTCAAATAAATAAATCTGAATCATGAATGTCTAGTTTAGTCTTAGTTGTCAACTAGCTCAGTCAAAGTAGACAACCGACTCAGTCTAAGTAGTCAACTACTAGGGCTACACATACACTTCATATAATTTATCGTCATTTATCAATAAGCACGCCGAGGTGTACTCAATGAGAGTAGAAAAGATTCGACACAGACAACATCAATGAATTCACACTATACGCCCTAGAATTGAGATTAAATTGAGACCCCACAACTCTCTAATATTTACCACCATCATGTACCTGTACTTGATTTTCCAGTGTGCTGATGTCCTCTCCCAGGATAACTTGTGACACTGCCTCCCTGATCGCAACATAGCCATCTCCACACACGACATAGCGATCTGACACCTCTTGTGTCTACAAAAAAGAAAGTAGCATTTTAAAGACATAGTGTTATATTTGACAGAAAAGCTTGTCTCCCCCTCTCACTTATTATAGTTTATGTTTATACAGGGTGACTACGACAACACCATGGTAAATCAAAATTTACAAAAAGGTCACGCCATTCTTTTTCCAATATGTCCTGGTTACCTGATCTCTTTCCAACTCCTCAATCACGATCCACCTAAGCAATGTGGTACGATGTCGACATATGGACTGGTAAACGTCAATACCGTAGCAGCGACACAGGTGCTTTACTAGGAATATCCTGAAGATGAACATCAGAAGTTATATTTCTTTTATCAATTTCAAACTGTTCAAGCAGCTAATATAGTTTGAATAAAACATGAAATTTCGGTCCATATCATAAACACATGTAACAGCAAGAGCACCATAAAACCCTGCAATTGTTGCCATACTCGTTAGTGTTGAACGTAAATTTAAGAATTACTTTGGCCACTTCAACAAAGAAGCCATGCAAAGCCTTTTCGCAGAGGCAATAACATTTCGCTGCTCAGTGGTTAGTTTCTGAAGCTCCGTTCCTGCATTCACAATGTTGACAATCACTCTCGCAGCTTGTGAAAGGCCAACACGTGTTCTTGCGATACTGTACAGTTTCTCTATCGATAGTTGATTGTCAACAAGGCTCTCTCCAGCAGTTTCAAGAAGACAGATAATATAAGACCAACTATGCGTGTGTTGCCTGTGCCATTGTTGGAGCATTGTATCCTGAAAGTATATTGCAGTAAGTATATAATGACCATTATAATTCGAAATAAAGATATGATCCTAAACTATTTGTTAGCAAAACTAATATGTGATCTGTAAAGTACCGTAATGGAACATATATGCATGGCATTAACTTTCCTGTATCATATATGTGTGCATACCTCTAAACACTGAATGATTAGTAGACTAAGGTCTACCAGGTTCTGTTCATCTCTAAAAAAACTTTGAGCCTGTTCGATGTATCCTTTCAGGCTTTCTTTCACAAACTCCTCTTCACTGTAAGAAAATGAGCATATTTTTATCAAGAAAATCACATTCAACACACTATTAGAATTCCTTCAACAATTGTGGAGAACAAGTTTCATTATACTAAATAAATATTTGAACCCATTTCTTTACAATGCAAAGCAAATAACCATTTCTTTTGAGGTCTGAATCTTAATTTTAACAACTTTACCACTTTCTCAGCAATTTGTTACACAAGAAGAAATTTTGTTACATAGAAATCAATGAAAATGCCATATTAATTGCGTAGCTATTAAAATGTATGTAGTTTTTCCTGGGGCAATCTAAGTTTTTAAAACGTGCAAATTACTTCTAAACTCAACCGTTTTGGCACAGAAACACGGGAGTGATTTTCCATTATTTTGGTAAATGTTTGTTTTGGGAAAGGATTATCAACAACAGCGTAACAAAATGCAGTTACATTTTGTATGTCAAACATACATTACAGAGAACAACTCATGCAGAGTACGTTTATACATTATACGAATATACTATTTTAAAAAGTGCAGAATACTTTTATACATTATACGAATATACTATTTTAAAAAGTGTTTAAATCCGCCAACCCTGTCAGTTTTTGCCCGGACAACGTATTTTAGGCAAATTCCAATTTGAAAAGGGGCCATTACTACGTCAAAAATATTGCTTTGTAACCAAACTAGAAGTTGACCTTTATTTCAAGGTTTCATAAATGTGTTCTAAAATCATTTCAATATATCCCCTTTCATGTGTTAAAGTCTGGAAACGGTATGACTTGAAAAAATCTTAGTAGAAGAGGGGACATAACTCTAATAAAATATAGTGTTTTGTAAATTTAGTTCAACTGGACTTTTATTGAATGGTATTAAACATGTGTACCAAATTTGTTTTTAATCTGACAACCCTTTCGCGAGCTTTCGTACGGGCAGACCGACCGACCGACCAACAAGGTCACTCCTATGTACCCTCAAAATCTTGTTCAGTAGAGGTATAATACAGACATTTTCACTAAGTTGAAAACGTTTGCTATAATGCCTTTTGAATACGGGCCAAGATGTATAAAGAACCATATAAAGAACCATTACTTTTGAGTACAGAATAAAAGAAACATTTTGCGCTACCTAGATTTCAGCATCAACTGTAGAAGGAATGACCTAAAGACTGGATTAGGGTCCAGTCCGGTCTCAAAAATAGTCAGGTTCTTTGTAAATCGCAGTTGGCCATCTCTTGCCGAGCAGGTGACGTATCCAAGCAACTTTTCCAACACATTCCTTGATGGTGGTTGTCCGTCGGAGAAACAGAGTTGAGCGACAACGTCCATGAAGAAGGCATTACACCTCTTTTGATATTCGATGAGCTGATGTCTTTCTTTGCTGTCATTACAGAAATAAACGTTTGTCTTAAAAGAACATGATTGGGAACAGCTTTTTTAGATATAAGTTCCATAGTTATGTTACCATTGGCCTTGAATTACAACAACAAACAAAATTATTCATCACTGTTTGTCAAAAAACCTACCATTTGAAAGAATAACAAGAAAATTCGTTGAATTGATATCCCCTGCCTGATTAGGCAAAGTTCATGGATTGGAAATGAAAAGTAGGTGGAATATTCCTATATTAACATGTAATATGACTGCAGAGAAATGGACCGTTATGAATGTTGGATATAAGTTTGAGTTTGTTTGGAATTACTAGTTAAGTATTTGAAATAAAAGTTTTGTATATAGCGTAACATGTAATGGTTTCTATGAATTTGAATGATTTCAAAGTGAAAGTTCATATATGTCTGAATTGATAACAGTTAATAGTGGGAAATGACATTTTAAGGTACCTTATGATCATGTTCACTGTGTGTTATTTTCAAGCTCAAAGGAGCTTCATGTTGATGATTATTGATTATAACCTATCATAACCTATCATAATCGAAGTTGATGGAAGAAAATCATCATAAAATACATATATTTATTATCATGTGTTCAGTCATACATGTATGAACATAATCTTACCTATCACTACCATGGTTTCGGACAAGATTTTTTGTAAGATTTGATCTAGTGACCTAATTTTTTATCACATGTTACCCAGTTTTCTAATTTTTTATCACATGTGACCCAGTTTTAAACATGTCAAAGATTTCATCAAGGAAAACATTCCGATCAAGTTTCATGAATATTAGTCCATACATATTGCCTTAAAAGTGTTTCAAAGATTTTTCTAAGATTTGACCTAGTTTTTGACCCCATGTGCCTCACTTTTACAAGCGTTCCATATTAAGGCTACATCATGACCAAGTTTGAACATAATCCGACAAATCATTTTCATTCCGGACAAAAAATTCTAAGATTTGACCTAGTGACCTAATTTTTGATCATATGTGACCCAGTTTTAAATAAGTCCAAGATATCATCAAGGAAAACATTCTGATAAAGTTTTATGAATATTTGATCATGTATAATGCCTCCAGTATGTTCCAAAGATTTTTCTAAGATTTGACCTAGTGACCTAGTTTTTGACCCCATGTGACCCACTTTTTGAAGTGGTCCATAATTAATCAAGGGGTACATCATGACCAATTTAAACAAAACATGACAAATTATTACCATGATATGGTTCCTGACAAGATTTTTCTAAGATTTGACCTAATGACCTATTTTTTTACCCCATGTGACCAACTTTTTTAAGTGGTCCATATTTTATCAAGGGGTACATCATGACCAATTTTGAACATAACTTGACCAATCATTACCATGATATGGTTCCGGACATGATTTTTCTAAGATTTGACCTAATTATCTAATTTTCGATCATATGTAAACCAGTTTTATTAATGACCAAAAGTTCATCAAGGAAAACATTCTGATTAAGTTTCATGAATATTTGACCATGTATTATGTCTCTAGTAAAGCTTTTTCAATGATCTGACCTAGTGACCTAGTTTTTGACCCCATGTGAACCACTTTTACAAATGGTCGAGATTTGATCAAGGGGAACATTCTGACCAAGTTTAAACATTTTCCAATCAATACTTACCAAGATATAGTACCGGACGGACAGACGGACGGAAGGAAGGATGGAATGACGGACGGACAACGCCAAAACAATATCCCCCTCCCGGAACCTTCGGTTCGGCGGGGGATAACAAAAACCCTATATTTTTAAAATATGCCAGTAAGTAACAAATATACAAAAGTCTTCATAATGTGCACGTGACAGCTCCTATATAGACAAGTAATGGTAAGTCATGTAAATGCCATAAGTTAATCATCATAACTTTACACATAAAACTAAGCTCAAATACTGTTAAAAGGCATGTAACTACACAGATAGTTCACCTTTTCTCATCCTTATGTAATGGTTGCCAGTCTGTTCCTAGATTTTCATGACACTTGGGACACACGTCCTGTTCGAGAGCTTTCATTCCTCGAAGGCAGGCGTCACACAGTACATCTTTGTTTTTGCAAGGTAAAGTGACTGGCGGGCCTTCTAGCTTCCGTTCACAGTTACAGCATGTTATCTCAGCTCTAGAAATGAACAAACCATTAGTAAAAAGTTCTTAAGGAGAAGCAGCGTTGAACAACTGCAGGCCGTAGTATCCATTATTTACGAATTGTTTTAATAACATGATCATAAGCCAATCAATAATAATAATAATTTTATGTTAATGATGCCTTTATGAAATATCATTATAAATTACCCATTGAATGTTTTTAGTGCACTTTGGTTGCATGTTTTTAAAAATTTCTCAACGCCTTCAAAGGACTTTCGTTCCTTCATATTAGTTTCTTCCCCCAGTATCTGCAATGAAAACAACAAGATATTTCTCCATATAACACAACCAGTCCTTGTAAAAAGTCTTTGTAAAACAAACAAGCTTATCATGATTTGCAGAATAGGTATATACTTATAACAATACAAATATCAGCTACCTTCCAAAGTGGCATACAATATTTGATGGTGATTGCAACTCTCCCATCCTTTTTGCACACATGCTCAATGAAAAGCTTCATTACGATCACACGACCCCAGGTTGATCTAAAACAGTTGAAGAAACAAGGTTTCCATATGTACATGTAATCAACATTATAACACACACAAATAACATAATACAACCTTGATACATATAAACTGGATATGATTGTGTGATCTAACACAATACAAATCAACATACTTGGCTCTTCGTATGGAGGGTTCACTGTGATTTCCATATAGAGCCGGGTCTTCTAAATGCAGATTTAGCACTTTCTCGACCACGGGTCGGTACAGATGGACTTTATGAAGCCAGTTTCCTCTCTGTACTTCGTCATTTAATTCTTGAGTTTTGGGGTTTAAATTCTCAATCAATAGACACAACGCAGAAAACGTCTAAAACAAAAAATGTACATGGTTGTGTTCTTTAACATTAAATTTCATATATGTTTTCACAGTCTTTCGACCAAAACCAATTTGTTCTATGATCACACAAACCTTAATATATATTTTTTTTATTTTTACAACATGTTCATTTCTGCAAAGCAACACAAGCGTTAATATAGTATTATAATATATATACAATAAAAATAAACCTACAAACTCTCGTTCCTTGAACATGAAATGATCCGGGTTGGTTTTCTTGATCTCAAGTATGACCGAGCTACACTGTGGCCATACTCCGTTCATGCTTCTGAAGTAGGCAAGTCTCAGTGCCAGACTCTCGTATGCAATGTGAACACAAGTCAGAGTTTGGATCAGGCATCCCATAGAATTTGTAACCTCACATATTTCCATTGTCTTGCCATGCACTATCTGACACACAAGCTGCATGAAAAATATAAATATTTAGTTCATTAGTTCAAAAATATAATGAGTCGCTAGGAAACTAGAGCCATAACTGGAGTGATAAGGGCCCAAAATGATGAAATTTGAAGGCATGCTTTCAATATATTGACTTGTTCTGAGCAAGAATGGAAACTTTGAACTAATAAAGTGAACAGTTTGTACGTTATAAACAAAACAATATAAACTCATAATTTCAAAGTATACAAAAGGCAAAAACTGTGATATAATAGTTACATAACTAGTCCTTAGACAGCGTATTATTATTGTGAGCAAGTAAAGCATGTCTTCACTTAATATCTTGACGTTATTAAAAAACAAAACAAAACAAAACTGTCATATTTCCTCATTATAAAAAGGTTCATTCAAGCATTAGTTACATAATTTGTTACAAAAGTGCGTATTGATACTGTAATTAATTAATTATGTATGAATTTGTTATCTTGACTGGCTGATTAGTTAACAAAAAACATACACATATAGACGGACATGATGATTACTACAGAGCACACGCAAATATTCGCGGGACCTTAATAAAACAAACACCTGAATTATCTTGTACTAGCTAACAAGTCTTACCTTGAATTCATCTTCACGTCCAGGATTATAGACCGTGTGGACAAAGTCCTGTATGTACTCTTCTACGATTGCAAAAACGAGGGCATGCTGTTTTTCTTCACTTGCTTCCTGAATACCATCCACCAGTTGATTCAGTATCTTTCCCATCGGCCTTGCAGCAACGATCTTCGAACATAATGCTACTTTCCTGTCTTGTTCATGCACTATTCGGCTAGGTCCATCGTCGAATTCTGTAAAGATAAATGAATAATGGACATTCTCTCATACCCTAATTAAAGCGTTACTATGCCAACATTCCCAGTAGCATAATTATAACCTATGTCTTTTGCCACAAGGACAATATTAAACTAGACAAAATTGCAAAGTATACTACGGCAGGGTAAAGCATTTTTTGCAAACACGAAAATGAAGGTCAACGTCACCTATTGACAAGTAATTTAAAATTTAAAATTCAATTATTGTGCTTTAACGTCCTGAAGACTCACCTTCATCAGAGGGTAAAATTTCATGCAATATATCCGCAATCATCTGAATCATCGTCCAGGAGAAGGGCAGACAGGCGGAGAACATGTGACCTTCACGACCGGTCGTCATGACCAGCATCTCACCAAGGTCACTGCGTCTCTTTGGAGATTGGAAATCTGAAAACTATGTCAACAAAAAGAACAGCATACAATTTAATACCAGAGTTCAAATTAAAGCTGTTGTTGAACCATTCAATCAAGGATACTAACAATTTGTTGTCACAAAATTAAGTTGTTTTTTGTTTTATATCCATATGAAAAACTACTGAGACATACAGTAGTCAAAAATTTAAACATAAACCTCATTTAATGACATAGTGTCAACGTAAAAGAAATATAACATTAAAACTAACAATAACAAACCAGAAACATGGAACGACAGAACGTATCTCCACAAACAACACACTACATATATGATTTATATAGAAAGTCTAGGGGTCTTTATCAACGCTTGTTAGGATAAGAGTTAGGTCACATTAAGTTTAATTACATCCGTGGCACAGGTAATTGGTGCTATCGGAACAGTTGAAATTTTAATGCTATTTTCAACACAGATTTATATTGCCTAAAAAAATCTCAATCGCAGTGCTTGTTGTGATGTTGCTTCTTTAAACATACACTACCTGTAGTTGTGTTGCTTCTTCAGTATTGAGGACCGTCGTCCACAGCAGCTGTTTCCAGGCAACGTCACTGTGAATAAGGTCAAGATTCCTGTTGGTATCGAGGTATGCAATGATTCCAGCCAGGATCGGAGACACTTTAGAGATGATCGTCTGCAAACAGGATCGCCTGGAACGAGTTTAAAAAGTTGGAATGATTCTAGCCTGGTTGATAGTGCTCAATATGTGCTTCATATGTATGCTTCATCTTTGTTAACAGAATTATGACGACACTATTTTTTTTTAATTTATTGTGTATGAAGCATGATAATAGTATTAAATCCAATCCAGAAATTGTGTCTCCAAAAATCATAATTCTTAATACACCAAAAAGCAAGTAAGATAATACCTAAATGTGCCAGCCTTGTTGATGTTTTCGGCTGCCGCAGCCTCACGTGTCATCCACAGTTGAGCTATGTACTCTCCCGTCTTCTCCTCTTTCTCCTTCAGCAACTGGCCAATCAGTCTTTGCAAACCTGTTAAGAACGTGTCAGCCTCTGAAATTGTAAAAAAGTACAGTGTGAGCTATTGTGAAAAGGTATTTGTCCGTCAGCAGTAGTCGTCCGTCCGTCGTCAGCAATTTCCAACAACTTCTCTTCCTAAACCTTTGGGACGTTTTCAACCAAACTTCACAGGATTGTTCATTAGGTGGTCCTCCTTTCAATAAAAGTTGTTCGATGCCATAGCAACCGAAAGGGAAAAATGAATCTTCTTCTCAGTATACCCTGGCTCGATTTTAAAGGAATTTCACCGAAATATTTCAAGGTGACCCTTCAATCAAATTCCTTCACCCCATGGTGATTCATTACAAGAGCTACTTTTTCCTACATGTTTTTATGGAAAACTTTAAAATCTTCTCTTCAGAAGCTTTTGGTCCAATTACAAAACAAGTTTACAGAAAGTTTCCTTAAAATCATTGGAGATATAACCTTCAAACTTTATATACTTATTTAGAGTAACAATGCCGTTTTGTTATGACTTATATATTACTTAAATAATGTATGCGTTATTACCCGTTACTTTTTAATATACATATTGTTTATGTTTTATACGGACGAGCGTTTGGGCGGACGGCGTCCAGTATGCTGTCCGATCAAAAACTTAAGAACCCTTTGTCCAATCAGGTGAGCAATATTGGTTCTCTTGTTGTTCATTTAGCCTCAGTGCAAGAATCATATACATTATCGGATATAATCTTAATTTAAATATTTTTGTGCAGATGAGCATTTTAAAAGTGATGTTCAATCAGAATAAAATAACATATGACACCTGGCCCAAATTTCTCAAAACATCTTAAGTCGCTAATAACTGGATTAAGCTAAGCTCATTAGTTTTGTTTTGGATTAATTTGTGCATTTATTTTTACATTCTTAACGGTTTTTGGACATTTAAGGGAAAAAAATTTTATGCTGACCAACAAAAGCTATGTTAAATTTAGTAAAATCATGGTTAAGTACGAAAATGGGCTTAATGAAAAAAGCTACTTAAGCTTGTTATGCTTAAGAAGTTTCGAGAAATTGGAGCCTGAAATTATGTCTGGCTGTATAAAAAATATAGCAACAACACATTTGGGTAGGAAATAAAATATGAGGTGGCTTGTGAACACATTTTAAGTTTAAACAAATACGGTATAAAGTTGCTTTATGTGAACGAATGAATGTTAATTTATATATACCCTGTTCTAAATTTTTGCCATGTCTTAAACATTTCAATATGATGTCAATTCTCTGTGTTTCTCTGTGTGTGTACCCCTCCTTGTCTTTGACCATCGCCAGCGCCGTTTGAACACACTTCATAATCAGCCCATCAAGCTGCAAAAAATAATAGAGGAATCATTACATTTGAGACAAGAGCATGGTAAACAAGTGCCAACGCTTTTCAATATATCTCAGTTGGTCATGGGTCATAACTGGGCATTTTTTAAGGCAGATTGATTGAACTTGAAACACATATGCATAGTGGCATTAAACACATGCTACCAAGATTCATCATTAACGTATTGAACAGTTTGCAATATTTATTTTTTTGCATGACGTATATGACCTCAAGGACTTTGCTGCCTTTAAGATTATGACATGACCTCTACAAATTCGTTCCAAAAATTGATCAGTTTAAAATTATAAATTGTTTTATTAAAAAGACCAATATTTTCTTATATAGGCATAAAAGTTACCTTCAAAACTGCTTGTCTTTGATGTTCAGCAAGGTCTTTTCGCACTTCCAGAATTGGTGTGTTCAATTCTGCATCTATGTCCATCACATCCTCTCCTTTATTTGACCCGTCACCAATTTGCGAATTAAGATCATTCTGTAGAGTGTCACTTGTCCCATTTGCAGTCCAATCCATTTCTTCACCTTGATCCCTATAATATAAAAACAATGAATGATCTTGATTATTTAAGTTTATTCAATACGAGTGTTTAAACCAACCTGACTTATCAAGGGCGTCGCTAGTTTGACAGCAATAGGCGCCGCTCCAATATTTCAGCAAGTCTGAGCCTTTTCTAATATATGCTCCACATGCCTTTTTGCACGACTATCATATGATTGTTTTTATCTTAAGTACTATTTCTGTATGCAGTTTTTGCACAATCATTGCTATATACAGCTTGTAGGTACCTAATCAAAGACCTATGACTCCGCACGCAGTCACACTACCACATCGCTACAAAACTAGCTCAATAGCAAGACAGTATAAGTACCGCTCTATATTGACTACCCAGTTAACACGTAAAACAGCAAATCTTGACTAAAATAATTATGTGCATACAAGTAAGAATATTTGAAGTGAAATAAATGGTCATTGTATAATTGCAAACATTTTACATTTACAATGAAGCAGATAGTAAAACAAATCCAATCATATTGAGATGTAAACATGACCAGAATTGGTAATAATCATATATCAGAAATTACTTATATAAATCCGATTCAAGTTGAACTCTCATGATATAACAACATAATACACATACGTATCTACATCACAGGGTGGACTTTGTTTCCTAACCACGTTGTGGAAGATGCTGCTGACTGTTTTTCCCTGCAGGTCTTGGATATCCGGCATCTGGGTACTCTCCGGGCATAAATCATCTATGTGGGCTGAATGCCAGCGGCCGCACTGCAATTTAGATTGTTAATGAATTAAAGGAATGAACCAAATAGTCTGATATTTAAAATTATAATGCTTTAATAAATACATAAATTACTATGCGAGTGACAGACATGTACACATTTAGAATCCAAACTCCATCTAATTTTCATTTGGCTTAACGAGGCTGGGGACAATGTAATATCTACATTTTGACAAGCGGTGGAAAAATGAATAGATACTTATCATGCGGCCATCTTATCAACGAGTGTAGGATAAAATATAATACAATCTGGAAATTCGAATGGATACAAAACGAGAATCAAAAATCTGTATTAATTTGCAAATGAAAATATGTACAAATAATTATTGCGTTATAGCCAAACCTTGCACACCATTTATATATTTCTGGCGAATTTAGCCATGCTAGAAAATCCCATCTAGCATCCTCATACCACATGAGTCGCGCGCAACAACGCGCAATTTGTTTTTTTTTAATATAAGATTTATGCACAGTACATGCCATTTCAACAGAGTGCAACTATATAGAACACTCTAAGTAAAATTATAATAGATAATCTTAAAAAACGCGTTTTTTTAGAGGAACTATTTGACGTCAACAGTGATCTAAATTACTCCGCGTCATGACGTCAGTAAACGACAGCACGCGCTTTTCGGGGAAAATTACTAAATGCGTTTTTCTTCGTCAATTTATCTATCTATGATAACTTCACTATGCAAACATATCAATCATTTTTAACCGTTCCTGATCGATATCATTATACCATATTTATATTAGGCCTGGAAATATAATCCTCCCCACACTCGTTAAGACAACTTAAGGGCAACATGCCATTTCAAAATAATACATTAATAGACAATGGCACGCGCATACATGTGAGGTGTTTAGAAAGGGCACAGTCAAAATAAGATATAGTTATTAAATATATTACAATTTAATTTGCTCGTCATGATGATGATGTCAATGAAAAACCATGCCCTTACTATTAGGTGACATGTATAAAAATAGTATATACAAAGTCGATTTGTCCTTAAACAATATGGTAAAACAATTGATCGCACGATACGCTCATTAACAAGTTAGCCCCGTTTACCTGAAATCCGGTGAAGCATCCACCCGCCTTTCGAGGTAGCTGTACAATGAAAATGGCGTGCACTGGAGCTCGTAAATCTTCCCGTGCCTTTTCATATTCATCCATTACAATATAACGGGCACAAGCGATCAGATTTGAATTTACATCACCGGAATCACATTGAATCAACATCAAACTCTCGTCAGTCCCGACTGACTGCAAGTGCTGCCTGAAATGGTCACGATAAAATGCATTAGTTGCAAGTATCCAATAAATAATTAGCAAAAAGTAGAGGTTTTGAATTTAATTCTATTTAGTGTTGCATTTATTTGTTGGCACAAGTACATTACAAAGACAAATCTAAGTTTGCTTAATGGATATTTAATATTATTACATTTTTATAACAACACCGATTCCATCGTTTTGATCGTTTGCGTGTACTTACTGAACTCTGTTCGTAAACTGCTGCTCTGTATCAAAGGAGGAAAGAGTCTCCAGAAGGATTATTCTGTCAACATCTATGCCAAGTTCTAAGCTGATATCTTGCTTATGAACTGACGCAAGAAGCTTGTTGTGAGTTGTCACCTTTATAAAAAAAAATGAACTATATATATATTGCAACAAGAGTATTGTATGCAGAAAACTGCGCAACCCCTTTTTCTCAGTAAGTTTAAGTGCATAACTTTACAAAAAAATAAAGCAAGATTTATGGGCCTTGTGTATCGTCCCGGTAACATTTCAGATGCATATCTGAAACATGTTCTGGTTATGGTTCCAGTTTTTTTTTCATGACAGTAGTCGACAACATCAAGGCTATAAAAGAAACATCATATTTTTCTTAAAATCGAGAGAGCTAATAGTGCAAGCCATACAAACTGCTCTGATTAAGTAATGTAGAAATCATACCTGTGCAAATAATTGTTCAATTTTCTCTTTCTTCAGCTTCATTTGCAGGTAGGAAATCAGGCTACTGTGTGCTTGTCGTTCATGGTAGTACTTCTGGAACCGCTTTTGTTGACGTTCGTCTAATTTGTTACGTCGAACAACACTCTCCGGAGTTGCACACCAAAGTAGTAGTAGCTGGCCAGCTTCTAACAGCTGTTACAATGAGAACGAAAGGTAATCAATCATTATATAAACACACGATCCATAATACACATGTATTTTACAATTGTTGTCTTGTCAGCTATTTCAGAGGCATTAAGTTCATTTGACTACTATCATTACCTTCACTACGTGTTGACAAAATCAATTTAAAACCTTCTTATCGGACAAAATTTAAAATCAATAATTTGAGATTGGAAAGCGAAATATTGGTGCAAGTATATACACTTACAATTAGCATTTTGGACTAAATTCTTTTATAGAGGAATATAAATATCTTTGAAAACTTGGCGAAAACTGAATAGAAAATGGAACCATGGTTGCTATGGTGAAAAGAGCACCGGATCAAAAACTCTTGTGACAAAACCGCTACCGAAACTGAGCGACATTGACCTTAAAGATAGTTTTTTTTTTTTTTCTAATTGATCATTGAAAAACACCTCACTGACGTCTAACTAACCTCGATTTCTTGTTTATCTGGGTACTCCTGTGAAACATCCAGTATAATGGCTGAGCACGTATCCTTGTGGAAGCCAATGAAAACGTCTCCCACTTTTATTACACGCTGGGTGTTTCTGAAATTAACACAAAACTAGGTGTGCACGTAAAGTTTGTGGACAATTGAAATATATAAATGTCCACTAAACTAAATCACTGTCATATATCGGAACATAAAAGGATACGTAGTAAACGATGCAGGTGTATTTCATACATATCAAGATCAGTGTGTGTATATCACGTGATAAATTGCGTCATATATGCTACGTCGAAAGGCAACATTTTGCTTATATTGAAGACTTAAATCAAAGATAACTTTTCTTTTACTACACAATTTTAAATAAAACAAAGGGCAGTCTTTGTGGCTTAAAGAGCCCCGCCTTCGGTTTATTTCTAAAGTTTGATACGGTGATTAGTTTCATCAGACACTTCGACAAACCTGTTTCCAAAACAATGTTTTGACCATGCTCCGTCAGACGGCCGTATTGTGAAAAGGTTTTAAGAAACTAAATTCTTAATCAAACTCTGATAAATGACCGAAGGCGGGGCTCCGTTACCGGCGTAGACTGCGCTAAGTTTCATTTAAAATGGTGAAGAAATGTGAAGTTATCTTTGTTTAAGGTCCATACTCGAAACAAAACATTGCCTCCGACCTAGCATTTATGACGCAATTTCTCACGTGGTATACACACTAAAGATTACGTTCAATGTGATTTGGCGATAAAATAGTGCAATCAGTTAAGTTAATACGTCAATTTTCAAGGAACCTTTGCTAAGGAAGAAAGGAATTATTAAGAAAGTTTGACCCCAGGGGCACGATTTGAACATGCTTTTAAGATGAGCACAAAACAATGCTATAAGGCAAAAATCCTAAGCTCTGAGAATTGCTGTTTTGGAAAAGATTTGCACCTGGAGGTGGGGGAATAGTTTGAATAATCTAAATATTAGGCATCTAGACAATGCAACAGGACACATGTTTAAGCTCCTGGACTTCTAATTTCGGAGAGTTTTCTCTTTCTGTTGTAATGGTAACCAGAGTTTTCAATTGAAATTATTTTTGAATGAATTTAAAGAGAATAACCAAAGGATCATTCCTGTGAAGTTTGGTGAAATTTGACGAAATGGGAAAGAGGGATATTTGAACGAAATGTTGACGGCAACAGACGGCCTGCAGCGCGCAACACACCTACTACAATAGCTCACCCATGACAGTATTTGACTGTCCGCTATTACGAATGGATTACTGAACGTTGAGACCTGCCCCGAAGGAATCATGATAACACTGTTCATTGTAAAATCCACAATTATTGGAATAAATTGTTTATAAATGGATGAGATTACTTACTTAAACGCGTGATACATCTTAGTGTGATTTCAGTTTCATTTACGCGCACTTTTCGGACATACATATTACATATCAATATATGAAATATACTAATTATTTGAAAGCGGTACTTTATTAAATACAAAAGCCTAATTCTTCGTGCACACACTACCCTTTTATCATGCAAACGTTACAAATTCAGTGCGAAGAAATTCAGTAGGACCAAAGTGAAGGTTTACCTTTGTGTGAAACTACTGCCATAACTTTGACTGGCAAATTCGCTTGCCCACTTTTCCAGCGCCACCACAAGCTGCTGTTGACTTTCATTCAGAATGGTGTTCACTGTAAGGAAGTGCTTTTCCAGGCGGTTTATTAACGGGATTGGAAATTTCTTGTACACTGTTTGTTTTTCAGCTACCACAATCAGCCTGAAAAAATCAACAAATGAACGTTTCTGTTCATCCTATATCATTGAATTGGGTAACTGAGGTTGTCAGTCATAGTTCCCTAAGAAGTAATCTTATAATGTCTGACTTGAAGCCAATTGCACAGAAAGACAGATATTGAAAAATGTAAATTTAAACTAGAGCTATGTCGATGATAAGGCATCAATTGATATACTGGTGCTGAGCTGGAGTATATTGAAATGAGGAATATAATATATGCGAAATGAGGCATAAAATGTTTAGCTTTTAAAAGCATACCACAGTTTTTAATTGAGTTGACTATTATGTTGACCGTTGCTGTATTAATTGCAGGACAATTATGGGCCTTACATTAATTATTTTGTATAACCTTAAAAAGTATTTCTTCAATCAGTGAAACGGCATTCTCATTCACAAGAGTGATGATGCGTACCACACTCTGGTTTAATCTCCCCGATCCCGAATGCAAACAGCGAAACTTTCGGCCAATCAGAGACGTGTCGCCGTTTTCTATTATTAAATTATTTTGGTATCGGCAAACTGTGGCGAATGCCTATAGCCAATGAAAAAGAGCCTTACAAACACAATTAAAATTAGGAATCTTGACAAAAACCGAGTCGAGACAAACGTCTAGCTTTTCATACTTCTTGTTTGATTATTAAATGACACGTTCACCGCATAATTTGTTCTTACACCTTAAATCCGTTTAAATTCCGGCGAAAACGAATGTTGCCGCACCAGTGAATGTCCAACAATTAGAATCATACAGAACCCATTTAAACCGGCGTAACTTATTTATTTATAACATATTCCCAGTTCCTGTGATAGTAATAGGAACAAATGTCTATTTCAGTGTATATCTTTTTTAAATATCCGTGTGATATTTACATGTTGGTCCTTTTTAGACTTATTGGAAACCTTCGATACATTGGTATAAGTGACGGAAATATGGTATATATGTCGTTTGATATTAAACATACATGAATTTCAAATTATCTGATTAATTAAGATCCAGAGAAACTGAAAGTTATGGTTTATCGGAATGGGCGATATTGGTTTATGGCCCCTCCATAGGTTTCATCTCGTCGGGGCAAGATATGTAATATTGGTCCACCGTTTATGACATGCGAGAGGACATTGAAAGAAATAAATATACTTATGATTGCCGCATGTATTGTTTGGACTAATTTTAGGGACTTTCAAAAGTTAATATGCTTGAAAGAAAGAATAATTATTCTCTTTACGCAGCTTAGTCCCCAACACAGGCCAAAAGTTTGAAGTCAATATACATCAAAAACATATTGAGCAAGGAGGGAAGTAAAATATAATAAGTATAAAAACAATCGAAGGGTTAATTTCTCAGAAAATAAAATACAATGTATTTTATGCACAGCACTTTTCGTCAACAAAGTCAATATGTGTATAAAGTCGAACCTCAAAAACGTAAGACTTTTCACGACCAGAAAGGAGTATAAAACTAGTCAAAGGGCAATAATTTAAAAATACTATACATAAAATACTGTTTATTTTGCATAGCACTTCTCCTAAACCCAGTTTAAATGTGTATGAAGTTTGAGGTCAAAAATTTAAAAATATCGTTATGGAGAGAAGTAAACAAATGTATAAAAATGATCAAACGGCAATAACACTTAAAATACCATTTTCAAAATAGCACTTCCCCTTATGTGTAAACAGTTTGAAGTCAATTCCTCTAAAACATTTCGAGTTATTTTGAAAAAAATAGACTCGTTTCAATGTCAAAGGAATGATGGACGGATAGAGCGACGGACAGAGCAACAGACGGGTGTTTGCTATAAAGCCCACAACGCCAAGTGGTGTGGTACATTTACTTATGTTAAAAAAATCATTGTTTAAAAACAAAAAAAACATAATGTGTAACATGACAAGACCGAGCTATTGATCCACATAAAATAATGTTACCTGAAGTGTTTATGAACAGGACACTTTACTCTGTGTGTCCCGAGTCCAAGGTCGACGTATCTCTCACCGCCGAAGTAGACGTAGTACTGGTTGAGGGCATCATACAAACTCTCATATAGGTTGTCTAGGTTGAGCAGAACAACGGTGTTCCCCGTTTCCATACAGACCTTGATCTTGTTGATGTTTCTACACACCTAAAATATTCATAAATGGCAATGTTACACTCTACAATAACATACAAAAAGAAGATATATTAACAAAGTCAATGTAATTGTCAAAATTATTTACACTAATTTATTAAGAGATCTATATTGCACATTACTTTAAAACCCTTGGAACGTATTCGTGAAAGCTGCATTCAACATTTTTCAAATATGATATACTAATAATACAAGTAGACCCACCGGTGCCAACGCCAACCTTTGTATTTTTGTTCTCAATAATTATTAAAGTCAGAGTATGAGCATGCAAAATGAGTGCATATTTTCTCTGGCAACATGTGTACTTAGTTATAATTGAACACCTTAAATAAGTTCTAAAGGTTATTACCATGGTTAAAGCTTTTTCCTTATAATAAACAGAAAAGCTTAAAATGTCATATAATAAAATAATTCTTGAATAACAACATATATTTTAATAACCATGCCAAAACCTGTGTATATTCTTGATCGCTCCTGAAACTGCTCCCAAAGATTGTAATTGGTCGTATCTCATTGCCCTTAGTTTGAAGTAGCTGCTGAATGATAGACAGCGCTCCAAAGTTTTCGGTCAGCAGAAGCATGTATCGACTTTCACTGCAAAGTGAATATACAATGTAAATCATTGCGTCTTATATATAGTAGTTGGCTTTTGTCCATTCCAGGCCAATAGTTGCTTACATAGAGAGACAAATGGGAGATAAGGTTTGCATTTCACTTCAAAGGGACGTTACTCACATTAATTGATGGATTTAGTTATTTTGGCAGTGAAAACTCGGTACGGTTAGCATCAGCAGACGGCAACAAATAATGGTAGTAAATTAATTTTAAGTTTTAAAAAATTGTACGACTGTTTTTACGTAGTATGATTCTGTATTAAAAAATAGACATGCATCATGTGAAGTGTCATCATTATGCATTGTCAATGTTTGAAGGTGTGAAAAACTCCCTCTTCCATT
Organism: Mya arenaria; assembly: GCF_026914265.1. Taxonomy (NCBI): domain Eukaryota; kingdom Metazoa; phylum Mollusca; class Bivalvia; order Myida; family Myidae; genus Mya; species Mya arenaria. The sequence goes on along the minus strand of NC_069127.1, from coordinate 14,248,734 downwards.
CGGCCGCTGCCTTAGTATACCAAAAGAACAAACTTGTTGCAATGAGTGTTGTTCGTGTCATTATAACACGTGTTTGAAATACATAGCTGAAGGTGTTGATAACATTTAAGTATAATATAAGGCTGGTTATATTTTTAGCGACAAAGACAAATAATTTGAGGGCTTCGAGGAGAGCGAAATCGGAATGACGGAATTAAATTGTTGTTTATTGACTTTATAATTCACTATTGCTATTAATTATTTATATGCCTTAAACCATTTGTGTAATTGTTATTTCAATATATTTTATCATTTATATACTTGTGCTGTACTATTAAATCACCTTTGCCGTTTTCAAGATTCATTGAAATTTGTCAAAACAAATATGGTGGCTGCGGCCTTTGACATTTTTTACTGCGTCCTATCTATGGTAATAGTAGTATTTAGGTTTTTTTTATCCTATATTTTATCTCGTAAATTTGTGCCTATATCATATCGACGCTAACATCATATACACAGTATTACATAAAAGTAGAATGATTAGATAAACTGTGCCTCTAACATTAAATCAATAACCTTTTTGTTTTGTTTGTGTCAAAGAGACAGGCGCGAATAAGACCATCAGGTGAACAGTCGGGGTCTCCTGTCCCGTGTCTCTGTAAATATAATGTAGAGGTCAAGGCAAATCTATATGTAGACAGTGCTTATAAATTATTGAATAGTTAAAAAAAGACTCAATTTCATGAAACATCCTAAAAATAACAGGTTATAACAGGTTCCTTATTTCATTTAGACAAATGTCGTTCTGATATTAACTTTGAGTTTCTTAAAAATAACTTCATGTAATAGTCTCAAAACTCTTAAAAGTAAGAATATCAAAGAAAATATACCAAAACAATAATATAATGCACATCGGAATATTTCGGCAACTCACAAATCATTAGTAACATAAAATGAGAAAGTCATGCGAATAATTTGGTTCTTGATTTTGGACCAAAGGTTAACGTTTTTCAAAAACTCCACTGTTGCAAACAACATGGAAAGCAACTTAATTAAACTACTAAAATTTCTTGAAATCACACAAGGAAATATACCTCTGTAGAGTATGAAATCACGCGAGCCAAATGATGTCTGAAGATTTCCTCTGGGTTTACTTGGTCCAATCCACCAAAATTGCGTCGTATAGCATGCAGCATTTCATACCATGTTGGTGGCTGTTTTGATTTTTCTACAAAGCTATACACCATTTTGACCAAGCTGAAATAGATTTATTTAGTATTGACATCAAATAATAAATAATACTATATCTTACTATTTTCTCTGCTTATATATATATATTTTGGTTCCCACATTGCTTATTAAAAAACGTAGCCTTCAATGTGCCTGGTTAAGTTTTTTTGTGAATAACGTAACCAAAATGAGTAATAACCGTATGTTCTCATGCGATGTTCCAATTAATAGGACGTTTTCAATTAATATAACTACAAAGAAAGAAAGAGACATTTTGTTGAAATTCGACTTAAGACAAAAACATACTTCACTCGTGATCACAGAAAACTACATGTTCACTCATAATTCATTCAGTTTACAAGTCTTGTCAAGGACAGAAGACTTGTCTTTAGTATTGAAATGTTTACCTATAAAAGTCTCTTAACCCGAAAAATTCTCTCATTTTCTGTGTTGCCTGTGCAAAAACGTCAAGGTAGGATTTCGACAGAGGCTTTATCAGAGACTCCATCAAGTTTCCTAGGTCTTCAGAACTCCCGCAGATACCACTGGAGTAGCAGATACAAAACACTTCAGAGCAAAGACAAAAATACATGTAGAAGGAGAATATAAAATTTATGAAAAGCATGTGTCATGATTATGTGAAGATAATATCATTACACATAATGTAATAATCAAATAGTCAAATATTTAAAACTCGATGACATATAAAAGAACGTTGTTATAACTCAGGAATAAAAACAAGATTATTCAATAATAAATATTCGAGTACCGAGCGCTGTTCTGGAGCTCTTCAAGGTCTGGTACTTCTCTCTGGACGAGAATTCCACGGTTCATTTTGGCTGGATCTAATGCCCAGTTGGATATTCCAATGAAGGCAACCTTATGATAATAAAATATTCTTATTGAATGACTTGTCAAAAGGAAAAAAAATATTTTTGTGAGGTTGCTATTGCCCAATAAAACAAAATTTTCAGTTGGTGTTGTATTATATGTCACAAGAACATTTGTTTTACATTTTGATCATTAAAGTGCCATAGTGCCACGATGATATCTGTATACTATTATTCCAATTAATCACTTATGAAGTGAACCCAACGAACAGTCAACGTTTAAACAAAGAGAGTTAAAAACGGTCACATATTTTCATAATGACAAACCTTCATAAATGGTTCTGGTTTCTCATCTCCTTGACAACCATCTTCGAGAAGTGGGTGGAGTGTCTAAAAACATAAAAGCAACATTCACGATATGATTGTTTATTTCATAGTGTAAACAAATTCGTTCTCAAAGAAGTTATGCGCTCTATTGTTTCCCAACATACATGTAAAGCAAGCGAATCTGTTATCTGAACAACTATTATAGCTGCACATAAGCATATTGCAATTGGTAAAAATGTGTGCCTTGACGAGTTATGGCAAAGGGTCAGCTAATGGCACAAATACGCTGCCGCTGTGGAAAACTTAAACAATTACATCATGTACCTTTAGTGGCATTCTTGGACTATCCTCAGCAAGTCCAACCTCATCCAATACGACAGCTGACACAAATGTCTGCAGATCTTTGTCCTTCTGAAACTGCGCGCATTGTCGAAACGTTCCAACAATGCCATCTGGGGTGGACAGCGGACTACATTGGAACGATACCATCTGAACCTGTGATGAAAAGTCAAATCATCACACCATAATTGAGTTTTATGTTACTGCATGCAAGCAATACAAGTAATTTATTGCAAAACATTTATTTATCAGAAGCAATGCTGGGAAAGTTTTTACTTAGAACATAATATATTTGGGTTGTACCATGTAAAACGACATACATTAGCTTATAATAATAAACCACCTGCTTCAGCAATCTGAATAATTTATGTTTAGCGCTGTTCCCTTGCATGGCATCTGAGACTATTGTCTTTGCCAGAGACTTCGAACTTCCAGGTTTCCCGACAAGAAACAGTGGTATTCTGAGCTCGATACAAACAACCATCATGAAGACGTTCTCCTTTAGAGCAGTATTTCGTGCAATGTTGTCCTCCAAAGACACATTGTCCAAAAAGATCTCCTGGCATCTATAAAGAAAAACGCTCAATAACACGCTCATTAACAATTAAATATACTTAAATATACTTGTAAATGAATATAAAAAAAACATTGATTATATCTTCAAAAACGCTATCATTCCTATCATTTGTGTCCCACACTTGAATTTTTCCAAACATTTCGGTACTCCAATGTTGCCAATGCCTTTCATTTCAATTACTGTAATTGTGCTTGTCACGTTTTGCTTCTTTTTAGTTTGTTATATGACAAAATGATCTGAAAATGTTTTTAAATGTTGATACTACCGTTCAATTTCATCCAATATCTGAGTTTCTCCGCCCTGGAGGCTGCATGGCTGGCGGAAATGCCCTGCAATAACCTGTCTGTACTGTTGTCTTGTCTTCAGACAGGCATGGTAACACACACCAAGGGCCAGAATGAGAGATCTCGTGATATTATCAAGACCCTAAAATGAATGGTACAAGTTGAGCCTTATTGATAATGTAACATGCAGGCAAAATATATACATTACTTAAAGAGGTAAAAGAGTAGCTTTTCTCCTAAGTAAACATTCCAATGTCAAAATCCCATAAAACTATTCTTGAATTTAACGTTAAAGCTGAATCTATATACCCAATGTTAAATTTATATTTCTTTGTCGATTGGTTTAAAATTCAGTGTTTTTAATCAAAATGACCTGTATCAAATATCTCTCCTCATCTTCTGTTTCTTCCTCTTCATCGCTGTCATCCTGTTGTTGTTCCTCAATCTCGACCACTATCCTGTCTTTATCTTCAAACAGCCATCCTCCGTCCATACCCTGGACATAAAACCACGACATCACTGCCAATACCCTCTCTACGTCCCGCAGCGACACAAAACTGCACTCATCCTACAGAAGAGGGAAGGACAGATTGTACATTGGGAGAAGTCACCAGATAAATATTGAATTGCAAAATAGCAATGCAGATTAACGATAGTGTATGACAATACTATACCCATGAAATATTGACGATGCGACACAAAAGTTTTATAAATCGTTGACACATAAACAATCCTTACCTTTTGCGCTCTCATATAGTCTTGAGACACTGTCAGAATGCGGCTGATGACCTCGATCAAGTTTGGAATGTTTGGAAGTCTGTCATCATTTACCTGTTAATGCAAACTTGCATTTTAAGTTAAATGGTAAAACAAACCACAATGATGATAACTAGCGCTATATCAGTCCATTATGAAGCTGATTGATAAATTTAAAATGAATAAAAATCTACGTACGTATCTCCGGACCATCTGCCTGATGTACAATTCCTCAACCTTTGTGTTTAGTTGTCCAAAGTCCCAGACCAGGGGCATTAAGCTTTGTGGGAGTGGTTGCACACGATACACCTGAAATGGAACACATCTTGTAAGACGAAGAAACCTCTGTACATACATGTTAGATTTTAATCCACTTCATTTCCCTGCATGTCTATGTCAATAAATAAAGCTTTCGGCTTGGCACACATTAGGTGGATTGTCATCGGAACACGTATCCAAAACATTTAAAACATAAGTTTTCACAATTTTTGTAAACAATTAATAGACAATACTATCATCTGGGGATGTTATTATTCTAAAACATTCTTTACCAGTCTCCTCATTGGTACGCGCCCAAGTCTGTCAGTCGTCTCATCTGCATCAACGTGATACCCCAGGCCGGCTTGCTCCAACTTTTTTATCAATTCATCAGTATGTCTGCAAAGCAATTACATTTTATCAAGCATATTTCTTTGGTAGAAAACGTTGTCCAGATTTTTTACAATCAAATCTTCAAACTGCGTTTCTGCTGATACGGCACATACAAAATATAAATCATTGTATGTTTGTTTTAACTCAAATATAAATTCATTTCGTCAAATCAGTTTTATCATTTAAATAAAATGCAGAACACTTTAATACTATGTGTAGCACATGCAAAGCAGAATTAATTTGATGGTCAACAATTGTAGTCTCTTACTTTCTGTAAGGATTGCATGCGGCAACAATTTTCAGATTTTCACAAAGAGCCAGACGCTTCCCAGCTATTGATTTGTCACACATGATTTCCTTAATAAGTCCAATAGCTTCCGTTGTGTTAGCCTCGTCAAAGAACAAGACTGTGTACATTTGGCGGCCATAGTTTTCAATATTCTCCCTTGCAGCGATCTCCGCCTCGTTCACTTTCCGTTTGATATCTTCATTTGTTGTTCCCCCGTGCACCTACACCAAAAAACAATACAAACTAGAACTGTAAGCCAAAGGCTAACGAATACCCCCCAACCCTTCCCTGTCTAGGTTGTTTGCCCTGGCCTGAGTTATGGTATCATTAGAAAGCACAAGGCAATACATTTATTTAGTTTATTTAGAATACCTATTACTGAATCAGGGACTGCCATGGCACTGCAGCAGAGATGAGGGTGAATTTGACAGTCTGCCAACCCAATTTCTGTTTACCCACCCCCACCACCTCCCCCCCACACATGAGTACCAAGGAAATAATACAGGTGCACAAAATCACATATACAAAGGTTCACATCATGGTCATGGATAGCTGAAAGTTTGAGAAAAATATATTGAAAAATGACAAAGGAGTAGGCCACCAAAGCGAATATTGTAACAAATTTAAGGCCTGTATGCACCTAACTTCAGGACTTTTGATGGTCTTTTTAAGGACAAAATCAATTAAAGGTCTTTTTAAGGCCATGCAAACATTCTGATTAATACAGGTGCACCAAATCACATATTCAACAGTTCATATCATGGTCATTGACATCTGAAAGTTTGAAAAAGATTTATAGAAAAAATGAGAAAAAATGACCAAGGATTAGGCTAGACAAAGCTGTATAATTTTTGCCTATTTTAACTTATTCAGGGGCCATAATTGGAGACATGATCATGTGATTCCAACCACAATCACAGGGGCAAATGTTCTCACCATGGCTAAAAGTTTGAAAAAGATTCATTCAAAAATGACGAAGGAGTAGGACGAACAAAACTAATTTTATCCAATTTAACTCATTAAGGGGCCACAACTCCACTCAGGATCATGTGACTCCCACCAAATTCATGGAGGCAAAGGTTTACATCATGGCCATTAATATTTGAAAGTTTGAAAAAGATTTGCTCAATAGCTTCAAAGAAGAATCCTGGACAAAGCTAATTTTGCCCAATTTAACTCATTAAGGGGCCACAACTCCACTCAGGATCATGCGACTCTGACCAAATCCACGGAGGCACAGGTTTACATCATGGTCATTAATATATGAAAGTTTGAAAAAGATTTGTTCAATAACGACAAAGATGAATCCCGGACAAAAAAAACGGACGGACAGACGGACAGACAGACAGACGGACAGACGGACAACCCGATTCCAGTATACCCCCCCCCCAAACTTTGTTTTGGGGGGTATAATTAAATCACACACAACAACACTAACATGCAATATACAGTTATATGGAGAACAGAATTAGCGAAACCCATCTTGGTTATATATGAATACTTATGTGAAAAACTATATTTATGACCTTCATGAGTTTCATGTTCTTGACATCAACACCGGGCGGTGACTGTAGTTCACACATAAACTTGATGAGGCGTGTTTTCCCACAACCTGTCTCACCCATGATAATCACAGGGATGTCACATCTGTAATGAATTACATAGTCATGTGATGATGTGGATATGCTTAAAATGTTTCACAAAGCATCGGAGCATGTGTATTATAATGATATCCTTTAAAATTAAATTAATCAGTTAAACAAAGGTTTGGTGTTACCTAAATCTCATGTAGATTGCCATGATCTTTTTCACATTGTCCGTGGTAAGTTCGTATGTGGAATCAGGGTCATGCGGAAACTCTACGCCCATAATGCTGCACAGCTTCATGATTTTCTGGTCTCTGAAAAAAAGAATTCAAGCATGTTTCTAGAAATTACCTTTGCACATGTCACAGTATTGTTACCTATACAGGTGTTGAAAAGATTTGTCAGCGGCCCCGGTAAATCAGTCGGTAGAGAACTAGACCGGTTAGCGTGGGGTCAAGGGTTTAAGCCCTGGTCTGTCTGCACATTTTTGACAAATTGAAGCCAAAGAGAGACCATGACTCAACATACTACACGTGTTTTTAGCGAGATCTTGTTTAACTTGTTCTCTATCCTGGAAATTCTGGGACGAATTCCTAGTAGGGAAGTACGTCACGGTATCATACTTATACAGCCTCATTACAGGTATTGAAAAGGTATTTAAATAGCCGATAGGACACTCGCCCTGTTTGCAAGGGTTCCGTTTTCGAGTCCGGGTCGGGTTGCACATTTGATTTACGGAATTCTAAATTACCTTGGCAATGTATCAAAGTCCTCCCTAATTGGTGCTTGATTTCGTACCAAGGAATCGTACAAATTCTGGCCCATTATACCCTGCTCCAGTATGCGGTTTGTTTGTTGGTCAACAAGGTTTCCAGTGTTTCGGTCGATATAGAAACCCAGAAACGTGAAAGTGAAACGGTCCGAATTGAAAAACAAGTAGGGATGAGGACTGAAACATAATGAAAATGGTTAAGATTATTTATGTCTAAGTATTTTTAACAAAGATCCATGTGCCGTAAATGATTATTAATATCAAGGTTCTGAAACAACAATGACATCTACGGAAACAAACCCTTTGCTTTTCTTAGTTCATACAAGGGCATTGTTCATGAAACCTTGAATAAAAAAATGTAAAAGTTACTATTTTGCATTATAATGACAACACTTTTATGATTACACTTTTCTGTACAAAAACAGACAGATTAACAATAAATTAGCCTTAAATGCTATCAGTGTGTTACCTAGACTCCCATGTTCGACGCATTTGATATAGCTCTAGCTGATCTTCATCCTCAGTTTCCATGGCGCCTTGATGAATCATCCCTGGGGATTCTTCACTCATGTTCAATGATCGAGTGGAAAAGTCCTAAGTTCAAAATGGCAGTTACATGATCGAAAACAAACACAAATTAAACAGATGAGTGTCAGTGAATGCGATTTTAACTTTATAACTACAATCTCACTTAATGGTATATGTATAGCGCAACTTACCCGCGACATTTGAATGAGAAACCTTAAGACAAATGTTGCGAATCCCGGTAGGTCCTCGGCCGCGGCAAGAGATACAAACTGGTTTTGTTCAAAGTCCACCAGCTGGGTGTTCAGGAACCAAACAAAGTGGTGCAACTCAGACCATGAAGGGTCTCGCACGCCGCAATGCCTAAACAGTAAAGTCAAAATAACTTTCTAAATTCTTTGGACAAACAAAGTTATCAGCAAGATGCAATATACGTGTCTATGTATTTGCTTACCCAAGGAAAATACCAATATCATACAATTTTACTCCGCTGCAGAACTTGTGCATATATGTCCAATTAAATTAAATTCGTTTAAATTTAATAGTTATTTTAACTATAACTACATTTGCGTTGATTGGTTCAAAAATGATTCACATCACAGACATATTCAATGACTGGTTCAATAAAGATCACTTCTATCTTTATTTATAAATGAAGAAGGTTAATGCCAAAGGTACCAGCCAAATAATATTAAATAAAGATGACTTGAGAACTTCGGCATTAACCCTGTTTTTAGCTTTCGACATGCATCACTCACCTAAGCAGAACATCCAGGCAGGTTTTAGGATCGCCTTCTGCCTCAGATGGTCTGACAGATTCCAGTGATTTCCGCTCGTCCAGCCTCAATAGGTACTGGAATGTTCGCTGAAAAACTGGACTCCGGAACTGCTGCTCATCGAAAAGTTGGTCATTTGGCATAAAATCTGTAATTGCACGTAAAATAAAATAGATTTTAAACCTTTCAGTCAAATTGTGAACAATACCTCCACCTTCTGAAAGATAGACAAGCTTTCAACTCACTTAAATACAGTCTGGTGTTTAAAGCAATAGAACTCGCTCTATTATATTAAAAGTAACATATTTTGGTATTTTAATTCAAAACTTTTTCTGAGCAAATTTAATATGATTGCTTATTATTTTTCTATACAGAATTTGAAAGCAACACACCTTGGACAGATTTCCTGCCAGAATATATTTGAAGGCTTTCATCAGGTGAGCGACAGGTTGAATCCGGAAAAAAATTAAACACCGGATGTACGAAGTGTGCCTCCTCCTGCAAGCAATCAATGCAAAAACATAAAACATTTTTTACACATTACCTATTGTTTTAAAGGGACTAGATACCAGATGATCTAAAAATCGGCAAATACAGTATTTCCTCAAAACAAGCCTAGATTTGTCAATTCGAGCTAAAAGAAAGCCGACAAAACATCACTTTACATGGTTACAATAATAAACGCAACAATCCTGTTGCTGTCTCATATGTATTTCCACGTTTAAAATGGGACATTATTGTTCCTCAGTTTAAATCATACCTGTTTAAGAGAACAGATAAATATACCGAATATTTTTTAAAACTTACTGGGATTTACGTAGTAGACAACCCTAGTAAATTTTGAAATGGAAAACTGCGCACAAACTGCGAAATATGCATGTGTCTTCAGCGCAGGGATACATCAGTAAGTAAGTAAGTTTAAATGCGTTGTACACAGCCATGTAAATTTAATGTAAATTTTTGAAAAAATTCTTTTTTTCTTGAACTTGTATTATCTGGTGTCTAGCCCCTTTAATATTCACATTTTACATTTTTTTCATCACAATAAAGAAATGTGAATGTCTGCTTCTTTCAAGACACTAATTTGCACATACATTCGCATCTGATCCTTGAAACATAATCGGCATTGCTTCTATGAGATACAAATCATGCACGGATCTCCGCCAGACGTATCCGGACTTGTCCACCAAACAGTTCAGTATCAGCAAGTTGAACAAAACGTAGTCAACACCTTCCTGGACCTGTAATTTACCACGACAAGTCAATTCACATACGGATACTCATGAAAAAAGTATATTTATGTTTCAGTATATTAAGATTGACTTGAAATACTGTTAAAGACTTCTATGTTTATACAATAACCTTGCATACATACAAACATTAAACGCTCTGCATATAAAATGCACTTTTAATGGATGTGTTAACATACTCCATTTATACTCTTGGGAAATCCTACAACTTATTCTGGCATACACATAAAATTGTTTTTTTCATACCTCATGATTCATATTTAGATGGAATATTCGCGCGGAATGTTTCCGTGGGTCTGGCGTGTGCTCAAGAAGTCTCTGTGTGAAGCTATGCAAGTTGATCACTTTTTCTTGGAGAGGTATTGACACTTTTCGTGTATCCACCAACTTGTTTTTACGATATATCTGCGCTTGCACTGCCTCATCCTTTCGGTGCACAAACAATGTTTTCCCAACCCCTGCTCTGGTGGATTTTATAACACGCACTGTTGATCTAAAAGAATATCATAAACACATTCACATTTTAGTACCTTCTGGAAGTAACTCCAAAACGTAAACTATCATGTTTAACATCGTTTCAGCAAAAACAGATCCAGTTATCTTACATTATTATTACTTTTTATATATTTTGAATATCTTATACCCATTGAAATCAACCATGGCTGCACAGGGTTTGCCAGCTAATGCCGGAGCCTCCAGATGACGAGACACGTATTCCTTTAATTGACGCCCATTGACTGGTCCAACATGCCGCACATACTTCTCCAAAGACGATACAATCGTTGAACGATATTCGTTATCTGATCCGCATATGATGAACAAACGGTACTTGTTATCTAGTAAAATAGATTTTATTGTTCAGTACCAAACATTTCTTGATAATTAAATTACGTATAGTTACTCTTCGTTAACGATATTATGCTTCCACGTGGTTCCGAATAGATTATGCATGGTCGTAAATGTTTGTTTCAAACATTTGATTTGTCATTTGAAAATCAATCTCAAGACTTATTTTGATGGCATTTGGATATTTTATTATAACTTCAATTGTAACCTTTCCAGACAGTAACTTTAAACAACTGAAACTTTGAATCATGTGTTTCTGTAGTACCATCTGAGTGTCTAATGTCCAACAGTAGCTCTTCCAGGCAATGTTCGGCTGTCTCGCTGACATCAAAATCCAGCAGGTCCGCATGGAGGAGGCAGTGAATTTTACCAGAGCTGTCATATATCGCCCGTCGCCAAAATATGCTCACCTGATAATTATAAACGTTAAATACACCGTAATAGGATAGAATGAGATCCTTTAACAACAATTCTAACTAGTTGTAAATACTTCTTATAAAATTATTTAATAAGTGGAGTCTTACATGGAAAGAAAACCTTAGGCGTTATGTTTTGAAAGCGCACACTATAGGTTGATGTAGAATAAAATTCATAAAAATGCGCATTTTTAACTGGGGAATTTAAGGCCAGCTATTAATTTCAAAAACACATATATAAAGGCTAATATATTATTATCTGTACACAAATCATATGGTTTATTTTAGTTCATATTAGTCAAATATGAGTTAAATATAATAATCCACTAGAATTTAAAAAAAAAATTGCATCAACCTATAGTGTGCGCCTTTTAAGTACTGATTTTCTACACTATAGTGTGCGCCTTTTAAGTACTGATTTTCTACACTAAATGAGGTATACCTCATCGGCAGTGGTGTCCGAGGTACACACGAGGACTTCATCAGACTGCGGCAGGGGTTGGTCAGGATCGTACATATAGATTGACAGTGCGACACTTAGAACTTCATCTATATAGACATAAAAATACTACGCTTTATTTTAGCATTGTACGCCTGTTACAGATCTGCAGTTAAAGCAATTATTTCGATAGTTATACACCATAAACCACATACATCTATATTAACTTTGTAATATTTATTTTCATTATAATACAAACCGCTCTTTGGGAAAGCAATGGTCAAAAATTAGCAAAAATGGAGATACAGTATCAGTATGCACCTTAAAGCATTATTAACAAAAATATTATTACCACTTGGACAAACCACGATGTTTGGTTCCCTTTCCACATATACCAGCGGCATTTTTCTTCTGATATTTCGCTCATCTGTAAGTTCAAAAATGATACCTAAAGAAAACAATATGTCTTTCGAGGACCCCGATCATACCTGGCAAAATCCAAAAAGACCCTTTCAATGACCCTAGTTTTTTTCTCGACATTTCCCATTTTAAGATGATCATGACTGTGAAATGCCAGTTGTATTGCCAATGCGTAATTCCATTTCGTAAACAATGCTGTGTAGAGTGCCTATAGATCGATAAACCATTTTGACCGTAATAGTTAGGGATGAAACGAAACAGAGAATATCGATATTGTATCGATACTTGCAGACGCCGATACGTATCGATGTGCAAGCCAGGCGTATCGTTTAAAATAGTTAAAAAAACTTTTACGGTACTGCAAGATTGTCCTTTTTTCTCATATTGCTTCCACATTTCAACAATGTCACTATCATGTTAAAAATATTTTAAAATTGGGTTTTGGAACCGCAATGGCTATTAATATTATGACTTTTGAGTATTCTCATACATCAAGTACCCGTATTATATCGGAACACATCGTATCGGCATGAAGTTGTATCGATACGTATCACCGTATCGTCTCATCCCTTGTATTTTAGACCATATGTTTCCACTGTACTGTTTCATTAAGGTTGTTCAAGGCATTTAATTCAAGAATATCACTAAACAAGATAGACTCATCTCTCAGATTCTACGACTATGGTATGCTTTGGCAACACATGAACGTTTGTAAATGTGGTTGGTGTAAAACATATTACAATCGACAGCGTTTTAATAGTAATAAGCTATATGTTAGTATCATCATCAGAATACACAAAGACCAATAATTAGGTCAAGTTCAATAGTAAAAACATGTTCATGTATAATGTTTCAAAATTGAACATTCCAGTGACAACTGAAGCAATCATGATTTGTTTCTGTTTTGATTAGGCAATAACAAAAACATTATTCCTACTCTTACTATCAATTTTGAGACTGTTGCCCTAACACTGAAATATTTAGTTTACGGCCAAGTTAAGTCATCTCAAATCAATGTAAAAGTGTTCATTTCAAACAAAGAGAAATATACACGTATATTTGGTTATCTAATCACCAAGTTCTTGACATAGTACCGTAAGAATTTCAGTCAAATATTTAGCGAGTGTAATTAATCAGTAATATTTTACTTGCAAATTAAAAAAATACTGCCTAATCTAACCACTGAAGCTCTTAATCGAAATATATATTAAAGAAATATTACTTCGCAAAAATATTAATTCAAATAATCAATATGTAACAGCTTATTTGCAATGTGTTGAAAACTACCTCAAGAGAAACTTGTATTTGATATATGTCGTATTGATAACTCACCTGTCTCAGCAAGCATGTTGAGGATGACCCCCAGATGTTCCAGACTTAAATAATCACTGATGTTCGATGAGATCGAGCCAAGAAAGTTTTTCCACAATTCTTTCAGATCATTTATCAGTGGTTTCACACCGATATTCCTGAAATGCCGAAACACCTAAATTTATAATACAGGTAATTTGTCTTTATAAGTTTTTTCAGCAAATCATATAACACATTCATAACAAAATGAGCATAGCAAAGAACATATTATTCTTTAATAGAACTTGTAACATCAAAGCATAAAGAGGAGTGCATAATAATTATTCTGACTTTAAATATTCTAACAACATTTCTTGAACTTATACATCTTTTAAAACATACTTCATTCAATATTCATCACACTTAAATGGCAATCCAAAAATGTATTTCTTATTCTAAATCTGGTTCTCTCAGTCTCTTTCAGGATGGCGTGTAATTAACCATTGTGGCACAAGAAAAAACAAAGTCTCTAATTTTAATAACTTACAATTTATATCTCCAATATTTGAAGTTAATACAAACAGTACAAACTTCACGCAATTGTGGTTGCTTAAAGACAGTACTATAGCAGCACAATTTACAATGCATCGGTATCTTAATTACTACTATTCAATAAATTAATGGCACAGACATTTTAGCATAGCTGAATTAATTGCAGAGGCATTCAGGATAATTGCTTTACTTTTCAAAGACATTGTGTGTTTCTGACCAAAAGTTATAAAAAGTGATCGGATCAAAAGACCAGGACAAAAAACGCAGATTCTAAAAAATGCGCCGCTTATATACTCGACAATCGGCTAGGAATATAGTAATAAGGAGTTCTGAACAAAAGAAAAGTCTCTAGAAATTAATCAGCCAATGGACTAAATTGGTACTTCGACCAATAAAATAACAAATAATATACATATGACAATACACGCGCATATACATATTAACAAAGGGTGGTAATTGTAGACATGGTGACAACAATGAACTGCGATTTACCTAGAATCATTCGCAATTATTACAAAAACATACTTTACATAACCTGAGGATTCCATTTCTGGAACGCGCGTATATTACAAAAAAAGTGCAATGTCATAGCAAGTAAATAGTTTTATTAATTTAACAAAAAATGATAAGTAACTATCAAATGAAAGTAAAATCTGGAAATAGCATTCATGTTTTGGAAATGCAATAATGCATCACGACGCCCTATGCAGTTTCCAACAAAAACAATACGGCGAAGATGACCGTTCCTGAACAACTTCAGGAGTTACTAAATATTGGTAAAAACTGTTAACAATCAATACTTTGCAAGATATTTAGTTAATGATTACTTCAACACCAACCCAAAGCAACAGAATATTCATGGATTATATCGATTGTATTTGATATGACAGTTAACCATACAATAATGATGGAATTCCAAATGTCAACAGGGTCATATATTACAATATAATCCAACAATTTGAGCGGTCTTTTAAAAGGTGATATGGTCTGTTGGTAAATGCGTCACCTTCTAGTTGTGACTTTGCTCCCCATCAGGTTACTTTTATTCTGGCACATAAATTGGCATAAAAAATAACTAACCGATGATTTAAAGCTGAGGTTTTAACTTTAAAATCATTGAATTTGAGAGGTTTGCAAAATAAGGCCTCTGTGTTGCCTTTCTACATCAAACATGCCTTTTTAGGCTTGAAATGTGTTCAGTTCAAACGAGTAATGTTAAAGGATTTTTTTGTCATTTTCGCCTTTTAACCTGGTAATTTATAAAGAAATTATAATGTAATATATCCCTGAATGCAAGCTATAAAGTTTCAACTCAATGTTTTAATAATTATCACAATTCTTACCTTTTGTGTCCAAGACTGGTTACAGATTGCTTGACTAATGAGCTTATTGAGGTTGAGGAGAGACTCCACCCAGAAAACTTATGACCGATATCTTTTGTGTCCCCAACATCGTCTCGATTCATCTCAACATCTTCATTTTCTCCATCTGTTTGTTCCATGCACCAAATCATGGCTGAAGAGAACAGTGACAAACATAAAACAACATAGCAAAAGAAAAAATAATATTTGTATAAATATTTATGTGAAAAACTACAGAAACAAGCTCAGTAGCAAAACGTTTAATCATAAACCCGGTTTGATGGCACAAAGTAAACGCCAAAGACATAGAACACAACAAAAACAAAAAATCACAAACATGAAACATGGAAGAACAGAACAAAATTCCACAAACAGCACTTTCACCCTCCAAATCTGTGTATGTTATAAAGTTATACTTTAAAGGTGAACGTATTAGATATGCTGAATGTTACCTTCAGTCACTTCACAATCGTCAATGTCTTCCTGTTTCACATGTTCAACAGATTTCCTTGCCACTGCTTCGTCACACCCAGCCTCCACCAACTCATGAATAAATCGAGCAACCCTCTCCTCCGGTTGATCACCAATTTCTTCTTGTTCATCGATTTCAACAGAGGTCTCTTCAGATTCATCTCCAATCACAAATAATTCCTTTTTGGCTTTCTCCATGGCCAGTACTACATCTTCTGTAGATTCAACATATAATCAGGGTAAGATGTTTAGTTCACATGGAATGTCATCATAATTCATTTAACAGCTTAGCCACTAGGAATGAAACAAACATTTTTTCATGGCATTATTTTATTTCTCAAGAACACGTCGATAACTGTTAAAAAATGAAAACAATGATATTTAAAGAAAAATGTAACCAAACAATTCGAATACATATTTAGTATATAAAGTATTATCGTTTCCAAAGTAATAAGTCTTAATACCAGTATATGTATCGATGAAAAATGCATAAAGGCCCCAAACCTTGCGAGCAGTTTTCTTTCACAGCAGACAAGAGGTGGTAAATTCTCTGTGTTGGCTCCTCGTTTGTCCCCATTTTTACAAGCTCCCGTTGAAGAATCACAAGCTGATCGATTGTGAAGAAGTTTAGGTAAAGATAATTCTTCCTTTTCTCTTTTATGAAGTCCAGCCATTCACTATAACAGTTCTCCATAAAGTCGGCAATCTTGGGAACCATATCTTCCAGCCCTTCCGTATCAGACTTCCGACCCTGGTACACAAGTAAATACATCTCTCATAGACATCATCACTTCAAGAAGATTGTAAAACAAAATACAACAGTGTAAAAGAGAAAACCGCTTTTTAGGTATCTGCAAACTTAAAACATACTTTCATTTTCGGAATGTCCTCTTCCTTCCCGAATTCCAGTGTCACACACACCGGTCCATCTTGTCCCAAAGAACAGAGGAAGTTTGCATTCCACCCGTTGAACAGTACACACCCAGATGAGCACAGTTTCAGGTACACAGAGCCCAGACGTGTCATGCTGTCAAAGATCTGAACAACGGGGAAAAGAATCATCATTAAAAGTTTTTGTCAATAACAAGTAGGCATGTTAAAATAAGGTTTTTGAGAACAAAACAAATTGTTTTTCTATTTTAGGTACAGAAACCTTATATGCAATCCAAAAGTAAGCATCAATTTTAACTGCAGACATTTAGTTAAACCATAACTTTTCTGAAATAGCAACCTATACAGAACAGACCGAAAATCCACTACCAAGGTGTGCTACACATGTCCTTGTTATATAATACCAAGTGTCTTCACTTTATGTTCCTCATAAAAAGAAGTAAATTCATTTTAAGTCATAGCAACCATCTTTATTTGTTCCCAGTTTTAGTACAATGATGCTTTTTATAATGAAACTTTATGATCACACAGTTTTAAACCTTTTATTTTATAATGCAGACTGTGTGTGGTGTTCATAGTTTCAAAAAAATGACTGCATCGTATCTTTCAAAAGTTGTTGCATTAGGTGCTCTGAATTGTATTGCTCCGTCTGCAGATAGAGCTGGGATCTCTAATCATAGAAGTACTTGGTGTTTACCTACAAGTTTTCTCAAGTTAATGTTAACTTTGATAAGATTTACCTTTTGCGTTTTTTCTTTATTTAGGATTGTTGAGATAAGATTGAGGTTTGTGCACTGAAACTGGTTTAAACCCCAAATAAATTACATTTTACTGACGGTTCCAAGGCGGTTCCTAACAATCCTTGATAAACATACCTAGTTTTATATATATATATATATATATATATTATGCATGCACTGTGCTGTTTGTGGAGTTTTGTGCTGTTCTCCCATGTTTCTTGTTTGTGATTTTATGTTCTATGTCTTTGGCGTTTACCTAGTGCCATTAAACCGGGTTAATGTTTAAACTTTTTTCTACTGAGCTTCTTTCTGTAGTTTGTCGCATAAATATTGCCTCTATAACCCTAATAAAATCCAAATGAGTGTCTTTACATGAGCTTCATACCAAGCTTCACCATTTTATATCATTTCAAACTAATTACATGAAAGAAACAACTTTTTCTATTTTTTAAGCTTGATCACAGATGCATTCTAAAGGTACATCTTAACAGGAGAAATCTGTATACCTAGTTTAACTATAATACATCAAACCTTAATAGTTATTGTGAGGATAGGATGTTTTTCTATTTTAAGAATCAGGGACCTTGAAAGGCTCCATTAAACCTAATGCATCTCCACACAACATTTCATACCATGTTTTGATGCTAAACATCAAGGCTAACTTAGATTATTGAAAAAAAAAAACAGTTTGGCGCCTGCCTACCCACCATTTTTATTTAAATAAATATTTTTGATGAAAACCTGAAAATATCTTTACTTGAACGAATTTTCCTTAAATATGGCCGACCTCAGAAATATGAATACAAACCATTGTAAACCTGTCCACATTCACTTCACTCTTTTTATCCGTGGATTTCACAATTGACGAGTCAGATTTGCCAGCAACAAGCATCAGTCGGCTCTGTAAATCCTGGAGCTGGTCAAATGTATAATGCTTCTGTTGACGCTGGCCATCTTTTCCTGGCACCGTGAGCTTTATTATATCTTTCATCATCTTCAGAAAAAGAAAATAATAATAGCTTGAGCTGAAAATTGTATTATTTTTCAACAAGATCACTGCAAAAAGATGCCATAACTCATTATTTTTTTCTAATTTGATTAAGGAACATAACGTTACAATAACTGTTATGGTTATGGGCCTTGCTATGCATGTGTTTTGCCACTGGCTACATGTATTTTGTAAAATGACCACCACCCCTTCGAATTTAGGGTCTTTAAAGGATGTCTGCTTTACTCAGGACTCAAGGTAGTTATATGCTTTATCAAGAAGATGACGCCAATGTGGCAACCCCGCATTAAAGTCGGATTTCTTTTATTTGACGATGCAATTTTGCAAACATAAGACTTGAGTTAGTGACCAAAAAGACCCATACTTATACTTATCTGAGATATGTTCATACAAACAACCTGATCAAATTTCATGAAGATCAACAAAAACAATTACATTGTAAAGGAAAAATAAACATTTCATAAAAAAATCAGCTTTTCTAAAAAGATAAGTCCCAGACACCAGGTTTTTGATCCTAGATCCAAGACACACCAAACAAGCAAAATATAAGGATACTAAAAAAATACAAGCATTGACTGTGAAACTGACGGGTCAATGGTGTGTGTGCTCGTGTGAACGCATATGTGTGTGCGTGTGTGTGTGTTTGTGTGCGCGCGCGCGTGTGCGTGTCTATCCAAATGTCATCAAAATTGAAAATTTCTTTTTTAAATATGTATATTTTGCTGAACTTATATTATCCTTAATGTGACTGAGATATCCTGCAGAGAAAAAAACTGTAAACGTTTAATGAAAAAAAACACAACTGATGACATGGGGAAAATATCTTTACTAAGATTTCACCTAGTTACCTAGTTTTTGGCCGTAGATGACCCATTTTCACAAATGTCCGAGACAACATGTAGAAAAGCATTATGGCAATGTTTCATAACAATTAGATAAAATAATGAATTTATGACATGGGGAAAATACTTTTTGACGTGATGTGGCCTTTATTGCAAAAAAATAAGACAATATGTAGACAAAAATTTTTATAACAATTTGATACAAAAACTTTTGAGTGTATAACATGGCATTTAAACATTAACGCAGATTTGTTTACGCCCGCCCGTTCGCAACCCCCCACCGCCCTCTCCCTCATCGAGTACATGAAAGTTTGCCTATGCTACGCTCCTTGGCTCAATTAGATAGTTATATAAATTACCAATATCACCCTCATTAATAGTGACGATGAGAACAACAATTTGACAATACATTCCCTTAGAAATAAAACAGCAGTTACGTTGATTAACAGTATTCATCCTTAGGTTACTAGAACCTTTTAACACATGTATTTCTCCTAGCATGCAATGAACTTCTTCTCTAAAACGAGGTGTTGTCTTCCATTTTGTAAAACCTTACCTCTGTGATTTTGTAAAATAGCAATTACCATATCGGACGAATCTGAACCTTTCCATGCTCCTTTCCCCACGGTGTAAATGCCTTCTGCATTGATGGCCTCAGCTTGCATGAGAGATGTCACCTCGACCGAACCGTGCGCTTTTTTTATATCTTTCAGCCATTCTAGTTCACGGTTTGTGTCAAGCTGCATCAGAAACAAGTTGGTTACATTTGAAGATACTACATGTTCATATGTGTATCAATGAAAATTATTGATATCTAAAGGACAGTCAAACAAATATATTGAACAAACAGAAGAGACAGTATATTTGCCAAAACTTATAATTGAACCTTTTAAAATTAAGACAATTAGTAATGAAATACGGGCGGGTTCTTAATAACTAAGCAATTATTATATACGATTTCTACTTCATACTTTTACAGAAAGACAGGAAATTCAACTTACCAACTGTTTCGGCAACTTTGGATTTACAGCGAGTTCCTTCCAGACAACCTTACACATCTCTAAAAGGCGTATGTAGTTACAATCCGTCTCATCTAAGTCAAATATGAGTGGTGAGTATCCAAGAACGGCTGAATGCAGGCACTGGACTTTGGCAATGTTCAATGGCTCTTCCCCAGCAGACATCATCGCAAGGTCAACAAACACTTTCAACTCCTTTTGACCCGCTGAAAGAAATAATTTTCTCTAGAAGAGAACTTACTTACTTGTGAAATTGGATAGTAAATTGAAGACATTTAAAAACCGATTATTTTATCTTAAATTTAGCCATTTTACAGACGTGTTATACATGACAATTACATACATGTGTGCATGGATTCCTTCAACCATTTAACAAGTTTAGCAGATTTGACAAAAGCATCAAGGCAATTTGATTCCTTTTTCGTGATATCCTTTAAAATCTCGCATGTTTGCATCAAATTTTTATCAAATTCTCGAAGTTTGAAGTTTCTACCAGAATGCTGTAACAAAAATCATAAAATTAATCAAATATTTTGACAGTGACTTTCAATCTTTTGACACAAATCATAACAACGTCAAGCGATCTTTGAACAACACTGAACAACACTACATTATGTCACAAGGTAAACACGTTGGTGCTAAGTCTTGTCAGTTTTTCTCAAATAACCAAATATTGAAGCTAAAGTGATGTAATTGCTTTCACCGATGGACAATAAGTGTTATGTTAATATCATTATCAGTTGTTAGGTAAGGCCAATGATAAAATGATTGTGATACGCTGACATGTGCATGGACAACAATGGCTAGGATGAAGATTATTAGTTTATTGTTTTATGGTTTTGGTTTATAGATTTTAAAACAGGCAATGTAAAAAGCATGAAAATCTTAGCCTACTGAGACAATAGTCTTGATAGCCTGATAATCTCCAAGTAGCTCGTACTGTTGCTGAAATTTTAAAATGACTTTTGCGCCTGTGACACAATCAGACAGCTGCCTGTTCTGCTTTATTTGTTTGATCCTTTCATTAGCTGTTTTGCTCTGTATTTCCAAATGCATCATTTCTCGTAAAAGTATTTCATCGTCATCTTTTAATTTCCCAAACATTCTTTCTGCATCTACAAACATCAATTCACCTGTCTTCAGTTGTTGGCAGAATTTAGTCCATCTGCAAGAACAAAAAACAAACGTATTTGTGTCCATTAGTCATATTTTTAAAGCTAATTATAACTAGTGCTATCACAGGAGAAATGAGTTCCCCAACATGCTGTCTTGACACAGGATGTTATTTATAAAATTCAGACATTAAAATATAAGGTACAATAGTTGACTCATGATTATTCCAAGGGAAGTCTTATTTGCCACAAAGTTAATGCATTTGTCTCCACTAAATATGTTCATCATTTGTATAATAAAAACACCTGTGGACATAACATCAATGCTTACAGATAAGTCAAATGGCAAGTACATTTTTTGTAACTCTCAGAGAAGAAAGCCATGGCTAGCCCAAATCGTCAAACACTATTTCACTTCATGGTGATAATGTGAAACATGTGTCAGAATATGAAGAGCTCTTTAAACGAAGTCCAATATAGACAAGTTTCCAAATAACGTTACAGGGCTCATAACTCTAATATACCTAATATATCTAAATATAAAAAATGCCAGACACTCCTAAATATCATGGAAGATTATCAGCGTATCAAATTGATAGCTCTGCGGTAATAGTTTGCTCCACAAAAACCAAATATAGGTCAATGCGTAACGAGACGCCAACAAAAAACATGCACGCCCGTCGAATGAGCCATTCACACACGCAAAGTTCAACCTTCAACTTCAATTTTGAACTCTAACAGTGACCTTCACCTTTGGGCTACAAACCTTGGTCTTGTTCATGATACGCCACCTCATCATGGTGAACCATCATGGCAAGTGTTTTAAAAATCCTATAATGTTTGGTCAAGTAACAGCCCAGACAAGGTTAAGTCCGGACAGACAGACGCACTGCCGCACAGACGTACGCATTAACACAGATACGCAAGGCACAATCTTTCATCACGATGGCAATGTGGATAAGGTATGAAATATCTCTTAAACTGTTAGAGAAGTTCGCTCAACCAGCTTTTGCAAACATACTGCCAGACTTAACGACCACCCGATGGTGATCCAATATACACCCTTAAGTCTTGGTTTGTATGGGTATATCAATTTCATCTAGAGTTAAAGACATTTTCAAAACCTCTGAGTAAGTACTGTTAAATTTACTAACTAAACATTGTACCAAGATTCCACAAACCTTTTAAAAACAGGCTTCCATACCACATTTACAACATCAAGAGGAGTCTTACAACGCTCTGTGGTACCCAAACATGTGTCAATCCATATCTTTATGAACACAAATCCTTCAGCCAAGCGTTCAAATTTTGGTAGAATATCCAGAACAGCCGGTTCAACATCAAACGCTCTAAGATCTGGATCACTTGTTCCATCAGAGTCTTCCACTACCTTTGGTTTACAGAATTCCATCAAGGAATGCTTTTCTAGCTTAGAAGTTTTTTGCAGAACTTCCTCAATGGCTCTTGTGTCGACTGTAAACAAATTGTTTATTCCATAACTACAACAATTAAAATTACCAGTATGATGCTTAATCAATTTCAACACAGTGTTTATTTAATTAATCATAACGCCCCTTGACCACAGCTTTGTCTTAAACATGTGCTAGATGTCATTCCGATTCTTTTAAAGAAAAATACATTAACAATGACCTACAATAAACTAATTAGGTTGGGTCTTCTGGTCTACGGCAACCTATCATTGCAGATTCATGCTACTAGGTCAACCTGTTTCAAGCTATTGTGCTGTCAAAACTTGGTTAATTGACATACTGACAGACCATCCGACAAATTGAACAACTGACCAACGGTTGCTAACCTATATGAACAATTTTTAAAAGGGTGCTTAAATATTAAGCCTTACCTGATTCCAAATGCTGACAATGGCTTACAAACACTGTCATCTGTCTACTTTGGTTCTTAAATGCTTCTAATTCATTCATTCGAATCTTAATTGTCGATAACACTTTGTCCTTCAATCCACTTTCATTCGGTCGGATGAGAGCAAGTATGTCCGAGAACCCTTCGGAATGATCACTGATCATTTGTAAAATGCCGATATCTATTTTCCCGGTTTCTAATGTTTCCCAGTGACTTTCAAGCATCGTCATTGCAATTTGGAGATTTTCCTTACATTCATCGATCAGCAATGATATACCGGTATCTTCAGCTAAATATTAGAGAAAGGCACATTATTTGGCAAGAGCAAGCATCAAGCAGGGTCTTATGCTGCTTATAGGGCAGTTTTGGAGGTTCGTTATAAAAGATTGGCCGGACCGGAAAATTCGGGACAAAAGGATATCACCCGAAATCTCCGTAAAGGTCCGGAAAAGAAAGACGGGTATAAAAACCTGGCAGGCATGGAAGTTGCATTATGTGGCGGATCCATTGTCCAATTGTAAAAGACTAAGACTGCCATCTCAGGGATCGCAGATTCGATTAACCACCACACCATTAAAACAAACTCATCTCTTCCTGGAAGGACTATAATGGGGGGGATGATAGTGCTTACACTGGTGATCATTAAAAAACCAGTGTGACATTCTGGTTGAGCTCTATGCTCTAAAAACCTAAAATGTCTAACAATCTAATTGGAGCACTCGCCGAATCGGAATTGCCCGAGTGCGAAAATAAATAAGCCTACACAGGTTGATCAAAGTACGAAAACATGTATTGTGTTGTGAATTACAGTAAAAAATTGAATGCAATTTGTAAAAAATACCTTTGAACGTTATGCAACAATTAAATTTCGTATGTTTCATGTTTACTCATTACAAATGATCAAACATCGGTTTCGGATATTGAT
This sequence comes from Mya arenaria, assembly GCF_026914265.1. NCBI lineage: Eukaryota > Metazoa > Mollusca > Bivalvia > Myida > Myidae > Mya > Mya arenaria. Next base: position 14,224,352 of record NC_069127.1, on the reverse strand, counting down.
TACAAAATTTTAGTAATTAACAAAAGAGACAAATTAACACAACTATTACCACATTCAAACTAGTGGTTCTATGAAATATAATAAAGTAATTTGCGCCAAATGTGTAATTGCTTATTGTTATGCTCGTACATATATTTGAGCTATTTTTGATGTACCTATCTCTGTATTGGTTTCTTTTTAGTGAGTATATTGTTCACACGGTGTCTATCTAATCAATATCAAAAATAATACGTTACTTATGTATAATGTTTTAAATAATAATAATAAGACTTAATAAGCTGTTAATTGTTGTTTGTTATAACAATAAAATTTTAACCTTACATAATAAAATGTATTGTATTTTGATATGAATATTACAAATTTAAATGATTAATAAACAAGACACCAATGAGGGAACACAGTATTAAGGCCGCATTTTTATTTGACTATGCAATTTTGCAAAACTAAGATTTGAGCTAGTGACCTAGTTTTTTAACCAAAAAGACCCATATTTGTACTTATCAGAGATGTATTCATACAAATAATCTGATCAAATTTCATGAAGCTCAACAGAAATTATATCATTTGTGTGAGGAAAATGAACATTATATATATATACATCAGCATTTCCTAAAACACAAGTCTCAGAGACTTAGTTTTTTTTTACCCCATATGACACAGTTTATAATCTAAGATTACATGCACACAAATAATTCAAACATAAAATTAAAATTTAAATCAAAAACATGAAAAAACGTTTCTAAACACTTTACCTAATCAATTCGTTTTTTTTCCAAGATGCCTCATATTCGAAATAGCTTAAGATACAATGCAGACAAATTTTCGGAATAATTTTTATGAACATTCGATCAAATCTAGTAAACTTATGACGCAGGGAAATATTTCGTTAGATTTGATCTAATTACTTAGTTTTTGAATTTATGTGACCCATATTCACACAAATTCAAGACAACCTGCAGACAAATATTCTGATAAAGTTTCATAACACTTTGTTAAAAACTTTTGACTGTTGAATTTATGAAAAAAAATGAATTTATGACATGGGTAAAAAAATCTGCCTAGTGACCTAATGTTTTATCTACGATGACCAATATTCATAAATGTTCAAGACACTATGTAGACAAGTATTCTGACATAATTTCATGACAATTGGAAAAAAGCTATTGACTTTATGAATAAAAAAAAACTTTTACGCAGAATTGTTAAAACCAGCCTACTTGGTTTTCGCTATTCTATGACCCGTAATATTCTGTTGAAAAAAAAAACGACTAATTATATACATATTAAACAGATAAAATGCCTATTTGTGATTTGGTATGCAATTTTTCCTGTCTTCCTGTCTGGTCTGGTCTGGTTCGTTTATACCCAACCGTTTTGGACATCATAATCACAATCAAAGGAATTGATACATTTTAAAAATCGAAAACCGTACATAAGTGAAAGTCAGCATTCTGAGTAACATATCTTGATACTACTTAGACTAGAGTTTAATCACATGCTATACCTTATTTCTGGTCTAATAAAACCGTCATGTATATTTATGTATTACACATATGTAAAATGACAATACCACTCCTCATTACTTATGTGAAATGTTTATGTTTGTAAACAGTTTAATTGAAAACAGTAATTGCATAAGGTAGCAATACCATAATGGGCAACATTTCAAACTATGAACAGCTTGATATTATCTTAATGTGTATCATTTTTTGGATTCAAAAACAAAATATAAAAAAATACCGTCATTTTTTTATTTAAACTAAAATAACTCTACCCACATTTCAGAATTTTTGATAAAACGACATCAACGGAGAGACAAGAAAAATCCTTTATTTCATTTATTGTTTTAAGATTTTTGTTATAATTCAGTATAAGAGTAACTAGAAATATATTTACTTTCAGAAATAGAACATAATCACATCATCAACAAACCAAACTGTACTGAAATAGCCAATTTTAACATACTGTTTGGAGCGTGTACAAATTTGAACATCGACATATTAAAGAAAAAAGCCCTAGAAATATCCATGACCTGTTCTTAATTAATATACCTGCTTTTTATTAATAATTAAGATTAACCTTTTGTGAACATAAGGCAACACCAAATAAATGTCTCGTTCCTCGGATTTTGGCCAAAACAAATTGAAGCGAGCGAGCGAAAAAAACAACTTGTCATTTTTCATAAAACCCGAAGCAAGCGAAAAATATTTTTGATAAGAAAGAGTGTTCAATAAAATTACCCTTAAACCCATTTGAATGCAATATTGAGCTGAACCTCTAATGGACATTGGGAAAATGTCCGAATACATACTATTTATTCATCCGTTTTTAGTACACACATTATGCATAAACCAAATTTCGATTATAATTAAAACATATTTTAAGTATGACGATCATTCATAATAAAAAATAACGCTGCTTTTAGGAGAAAGTTTGAAAACTGCAACTGTATTTAGACATTAATTAGGATTGATTTCGGATGTTTAAAAAATAATGTTTTACACTGGCATAAAAAAAAACATCAAAGAACATCAGACACCATATAGATGTATTGACCTAATTTCATTTTGATTATCACAGTAAATGCAATGGCATGTGCTTATCGAAATGAAAAGTACAAGGGTATGTTCAGAGCACTTTTATGGTCAGCAAAATGTTTTATAATCCCGGATTATGCTGTAAAAGAAAAAAGAAATTAAGGTGAATGATACACTTAGGTTAGGCTTACCTATTTATTGGTCTATACGGACCAGTGTTAATATTGCTATTTGTGAAAATATATTTGTTCGAAACAGTTGTCAGAATTTGGTCAAAAATTACTTTGATACATGTTTTATTGCATAATTATGGGTACAGGGTGATACAGGAATCCAGTGGATTTCACGTGAAATCCATTCAAAACGTGAAATCCATTTCTAACTCAGATATATTAATAAGTAATTTTTATACTTTTTGGAAAGTGCCTAAAAAGGGTTTATATTTCAAATTTTATTGAAATATATCAAGAAATGAAGAAGTAAGAGCAATTTTTCGAAAATCGAAGTGAAATCCACATTTTGACAAGTGAAATCCACTTTTTGAGACGTGAAATCCACTCATAATTCATTAAAAAAAAATTAAACAAATAATTGAAAGGGCTTCATAATGGGTTTATATTTCAAATTTTATCCAAATTGATCCAAAAATAAGAAAGTTGTAGACCTATTTTGAAAAAAGACCTGAAATCGAAGTGAAATCCACATTTTGACAAGTGAAATCCACTTTTTTCAGACGTGAAATCCACTCATAACTCATTTATTTTTAACAAATTAATTTTTTTGTTAAACAAATAATTGAAAAGGCTTCATAATGGGTTTATATTTCAAATTTTACTCAAAATGATCAAAAAATAAGAAAGTTGTAGACCTATTTTGAAAAAAGATCTGAAATCGAAGTAAAATCCACATTTTGACAAGTGAAATCAACTCTTTGAGACGTGAAATCCACTCATAACTCATTTATTTTTAACAAATTATTTTTTTGTTCAACAAATAATTGAAAAGGCGTTATCATAGGTTTATATTTAAAATTTAAATAGAATTAGTCCAAAAATGAAAAAGTTAGATACATATATTGAAAATAGATCTGAAAGCGAAGTAAAATTCCCTTTTTGAGAAGAATTTGAAAAAAAATTGCTTCATTCAAAACTTCTTCATTTTTTGACTAATTTCAATAAAATTGGAAATATAAACCCTTTATAGACACTTTCTAATAAGTATACAAAAGCACAAAATTACTTATTAAAATTAATGAGTTATGAGTGGATTTCACTTATCGGAATCTGGATTTCACCTCGATTTCCGATCTATTTCTGAAAAAAAAAAGAAAAATTGCTTTAACTTCTTTATTGATTGACCAATTTCAATAAAATTTGAAATATAAACCCTGGATGAGACACTTTCCAATATGCATACAATAGAAATAAATGATTAACAAGAGCTGTCACAGTATGTGACGAATGCCCCCGAATGTGACATTGACCTACGAACAAGGTCAGTACATGGAAAATTGATCTTGCCTTTACGTGTCAAATACATATATGTATTTATTATTATTGCGGTATAGGATTATTAAAGTACTATTAGGTATAGGTCTAGTTACTCGTGCGTAAATCAGGAGTTTTCCTCGTGCATTTACTGAACTGAATTGGTTATTCGACGCTCAGACGGGATAGAGAAAACATTGCAAAATTGTCAAATTTTCATTATCTATGAATGTATTCAGATACATATAATAATATATGTTAAACATTATTTTGAACCTTGTTTAAAATATATTTATATTTTCAGATTGGTATTTTTCTGTTACCATGGCAATGCGAGTATTGTTGAGTCTGAGAGTGGGTGCAGCAGTGGTTCCGGACACTTTACGACTGCTTTTTAGCAGCGTGTTTTTCATTATGAAATATGTATAAGAACTGTGAAACCAGTAGTAATAATTTACTGGAAGTTATTTTTATTTTGTAACCATTTGCTTTGTATGTGAGTGTATCTTTGATTAAAGTATCCCGTCTGTAGCACACCTACACAGGTGTTCATTTTATTTTATTATCCTTAAGGTAAATAATAAATTATTTATGTTTGGCATGGAATATAATGAAATAGAAAACATAAGGCAAGTTGTTTTAAATTGCCTCTGATCATAAAAATACCACCCATACTTGACAACCTACACTGTTATGTCCTTATTTTCAGAATTCCCTTGTGAATAAACACTTAGTGTATCTTTCACCTTAGAGGTAGGGACATGGGTCTTGCACACGACACGTCGTCTTCGTATGTGGAACACATGTGGCAAGTTATTTTAAAATCTGTCCATACAAGAGAAAGTTACAGCCCGGACACGACAACCTATACTCTATGTCCTTATATGCAGCACTCCATTGTGAATAAACACTAAGTGTGACTTTGACCTTTAAGGTAGGGACACGGGTCTTGCACGCGACACGTCGTCTTGGTATGTGGAACACATGTGGCAAGTTATTTTAAAATCTGTCCATACAAGGGAAAGTTACAGCCCGGACACGACAACCTATACTCTATGTCCTTATATACAGCACTCCATTGTGAATAAACACTATGTGTGACCTTGACCTTTGAGGCAGGGACACGGGTCTTGCACGCGACACGTCGTCTTGGTATGTGGAACACATGTGGCAAGTTATTCTAAAATCTGTCCATACAAGAGAAAGTTACAGCCCGGACACGACAACCTATACTCCATGTCCTTATATGCAGCACTCCATTGTGAATAAACACTAAGTGTGACTTTGACCTTTGAGGCAGGGACACGGGTCTTGCACGCGACACGTCGTCTTGGTTTGTGGAACACATGTGGCAATCATTTTAAAATCTGTCCATACAAGGGAAAGTTACAGCCCGGACACGACAACCTATACTATATGTCCTTATATGCAGCACTCCATTGTAAATAAACACAAAATGTGACCTTGACCTTTGAGGTAGGGACACGGGTCTTGCACGCGACACGTCGTCTTGGTATGTGGTACACATGTGGCAAGTTATTTTAAAATCTGTCCATACAAGAGAAAGTTACAGTCCGAACACGACAACCTATGCTCTATGTTCTTATATGTAGCACTCCATTGTGAATAAACACTAAGTGTGACCTTGACCTTTGAGGTAGGGACACGAGTCTTGCACGCCACACGTCGTCTTGGTATGTGGAACACATGTGGCAAGTTATTTGAAAATTTGTCCATACAAGGGAATGTTACAGAGCCGGACGGACGGACGGACGGACGGACGGACGTTGCGATTTTAATATGCCCACCTTCGGGGGCATAATTAAAATAACTGAGTTCTGAGTGGATTTCACGTTTTGAGTGGATTTCTGTATCACCCCGCACCGCATAATTATTGCTTCAATTAAAGATCCTTTAGTGCACGAGAGTAAGATTAATTTTTAAAAAATCGAGCCACAGTGTTTATACTATGTTTATCCAAAAGAAGCCGCCATTTTGATTGATTTTAAACCAATGCTAAACCGCTCGATATACAGTATAAAATACCACGCATCGGTTACTTCCCTTTACAAAAACACTTGTTTTAGCGTTTTTTCAGCCTTAAAAAAAAAATTCAAAATAAAATATGGCTGGCGATTAAAATATAGGAGCGGGCGAACAATTTTAATTTTTTTACATTTTCAAAAGAAAAGGAGCAATAAATCCGCGGACAGAAACATCAATTTGGCATGGCATAATGCCAAAAAAATCAAATCAAAAATTCAAAAAGTTTTACCGTCTTTTTTTAAAAAAAAATCGAGTTTAAAATTCCCAACCAGCTATTTCAGCTGGGCCTGTAATGAAATTTCTAAAGATGATAATATGTATGTATACAATTGTATTTAACTACTTTTTAATGAAAATGTAATATAAATTTCTGTAAAGAGTGTAGCTAATGAAAACAAAAAGGAAAGAAAGTTTAATTGTGTGTTGGATTGATTGGAACCGATACATTGAAACCCTCAAAATATTTTGCCATGTGCTTAATATAGGCTAACGCATTAAAATTGAAGAGTTTCAAGTGTAGGTTTCCATTAGGGGTGTGCTACCTTAATTTAAATCATACTTGATTTCATGAAAACATTCTTAAAACCTTCATTACTTTCTGTTTTTAAGCAGGAAATTACGTCATGAACATATTACAAAATTCTAACGTCATATAACCGGTTGTGTCGACACCATGTAAAAGAAACAAAATTTCATTATTAGGTATATTGTTTATGTTGTGGTTCCAACTAGATATAATAACAACATTCATTCTACTTAAAACGGATGTAAAACGATCGAAAATATATTTTAAATTTTTCTAAGTACTCCTTTCTACAATGCATGTATCATCATTGGTTAATCAGCTTGTGGTTTCCAGCGCAGGGGTTTTCTTTCTTATTTTTTACCGCAAAAGGAATGTGATAAAAAAATCATACACTCGTCATCGTATAATACTCAATTCTATTCAACTCCACCAGGAAATATTTTAGTAAGCTTGCCCTGATCTGGTTGAACAAAAGTGTTTTATATAACTTCTCAATACCAAAGAGACTCCTTTAAAAAAAACTATACTTATTGTATAGACAAGGGCTACAACACAGACTGTTCAATTCTCAAATGAATAAAATTATCAACGTATAGGGCTAAACCAATGTTTTTATTCATAAAATGACTACTATTAAAACAAAAGAAGACATCTGAATGACCGAGATTACCACATTATTAAGATATCAATTAAAATTAAAATATGACGAAATTTGAGCACACGTTAGCAAAAATCAAACACATGAAATAACCTTATTTACAATCATGTTGTGTGCAATATTGTAAGCAAATAAAAATCCAGTGCAATACAGAATCCTAAGTTCAAACACCAACCACTTTATATGTTGTTTATGAATGAAATTCATCACTGAACTTGGCAAAGTCGACCCTTGAGTTTTGTTTTTGTCTTTCATCGGTCAATTTGATTTCTAAGCACATCGATTGTATCGAGCGATTTCATTGACTGATAACTGCACACACAGAAAATGTCGAGTTGGCTATATTAACCGTGCTGTGTGAAAAATCTGTGTATTGTGCTCTTGTTCGGAATGCAATGTGAATATTTTATGTTATTTTAACAATTTACAGCGTTTGATATTCATCTTTTCGTTGATAGTGGTACTTTTACATACGTATTTCCTTTTGGCAAAACGTGTCAGGAATGCACATTTTATGTTGTATCCGTTGTCTTAAAATATACACAGGAAAGCGAAATCGAGAGAAACCAATGTGCTTGTGACAGATCCTATATACACACAAGTTTTTGTAAGTAAACAATCCATACGAAACTTTAATCAAGGGCAGATAATACTATTTTATGTTCTGGCATTGTGTACAACTTCTCATTACCGTCTGTTCCAAGCAAAAACTATGCGAACATATTTTACCTTTGCCAAGGGAGTTAATCTTGGGATGCATAGATTATAGAGTTATGGTTCTTCAAATGAGTACAAACATATATTGCCTTCTACCTTTATCTAATAAAACTAGATGTCAAATGGTAATATGTTGAGCCCGTTGAACGAGCATTTGACAAAAACAATGCTCTTCCATGCAATTAGGATACAGGAAACATGGAGATTCAGTCCGGACAGACAGACAGACACATTGACGCACAAGTGTAGAGCCTGCAACACTCCACCTCATCAGGGTGAACCTTCATGGCAATTTGTTTGAAAATCCTATAACGCATGGTCAAGATAAAGCCCAGACAAGGATGATTTCAACCTAAGAACTCTAATCGTAACTTTACCTTTGAGGTACAGACCTGGACAACTATGTTTTGCTCACAATACACGGGCTCAACAAAAAGCATGTATTAAGTAGTTGTCAGACATACTTGTTTGTCAAGTGAAGGAATTAGGGACAACAGGTCATAGTTTATGGTTCTAAAGATGTCAACATTGCCATCAATCAATGTCTCATGTTTCCTTCACTTCCATACAAAACCTCAAATAATGATGAAAAGCTCATGTATGGAAGCAATTGAGGAAAAAAGGTTAACATCTTTCTTATATCATGCAGGAGCTCAACATATTACTCATAATTATATATATCACAAAGAAATCTGCAGTTAGCAGTATAAATATGAGCTCTAATATATGCACATACTTGAACAATCCGTCCTTAAAACACGCTTAAGCACATTCACTAAATGGGTCAAAGGCAATCATTTTAATTCGCTTACTCTGGTTTCGAACAAAAAGTTGAATGGGTTCCCAAGAAATAGCCATCTTGATGATACGCATGTATTCTGCATCTTGTGGTCCATTGGTCACTACTGTTTGCCACTGTCGTTGGAACAAGTCGGAGAGGAGATCTCGAAACCTTTCCTTCTCTGTCAAGCCCAGACGCCAGTATTCAATCGTATATCCTCCGTCTATGGCCTAATCATATAAAAGCAAATATGCCCACTGGTTTTTTAATATCAGTTATGAATTAAATATGACGATTACAAATGCCTTACACCTTTTTAAAATATTTCTTTCTTTACCAAAAAAAAATAATACCTTCATAGCAATGTTGGTAAGACATCCTTTCATTGTCGTGTTGAAATTTTCAACTTCAGCACAGTACAGATGTATGAACTCATTCTTTCGGGAACTGAATACGCTAAGCTAATATATAAAAAAAAGAATCATATAATAATCCTACTTAGAAATTGTTTTCAGGGAGTATTCATGGCACATGCTTGTAGAACAAAATAGACATGGTTACAGCATGTCTTCTGATGTAATGCTATCATAGATAATTTATGTAATTACCAGTTTTTAACCAATGTTGATTACAAGATCATCGTTCAAGAAATAACAGTAGTACAAGTGCAGTACTACGACTTACCGAAGTGATCTAGTCGTAAGACAAGTGACGGTCAACCTAGGATTTCCGGAATGGGATACTTTCATATAAATTCAACACCATTTTTTATAATAAAGGCTCAAATAGACAAGTATCACTTTAAATCAATGATTGTATTTTTTATATTCCTCGCAGATTTCAAGACAAGACGCCAATGCGGTTACGCCGCAGTAAAACCAGACTTTTTATTGGACGATGCATTTTCACAAACCCAATATTTGTGCAGTGACCTAGTTTTTTTAACCAAGAAAACCCATATTTATACTTATCAGGTATATCAGTCATACAAAAAAAACTGATCAAATTTAATAAGATCAACAGAAACTATTCCATTTTGTTAGGCAAAATGAAAATTTTATAAATACATCAGCATTTCCTAAAAGATAAATCCCAGAGACCTAGTTTTTGACCCCAGATGACCCACCAACAGAGCAAAATATGAAGATCCTGTGATACTGACGGGGAAATGGTGTATGTGTCGCTGTGAAGGCATGTGTGTTTGTATATTTTGCTAAAACTCTATTAAACTTCAATGTTAAGATATCCTGCAGAACATATACTGTAAAAGTTTCATGAAAATAATGAATTTATGACATAGGGAAAATATTTCCTTAGACTTGACCTAGTTATTTAGCTTTTGACCAGATGTGAACCATATCCACAAATGATCAAGCTATCTTGTAGACAAGTATTCTGACTAAGTTTCATAACTATTGGATAAACACTTTTGACTTTATGGCATGGAATAAAAACTTAAATGCAAATGAGTTTACGCCAGCCCGCCCGTACATCTGCCAACACAACCGCCCACTATTTTGCTAAAAAACGGCTAAAAAGTAAGTACACTACTTAAAATATAGTCATTTTGCCTTTGCGCGATCACTCACGCGAAACCAAAGATTTCTTTGCCACCTGATATAATTGATCAGGAACTGACTGACTGTATGGCGTTGCCTATTAAAATTAACACAGTTAATTCGGTCAAGTTTTCACAAAAACATGGGCAATAATTGTGGAATAAATAATGCAATCTGTTAATCCACAAACAATAAGTAAATGTCAATGTTTGACAGTTTAAGGGCCATAACTCCAGAGTGAATAGTGTGATCTGACTGTGGATCAAACTTGTTTAGGATTTAAGCCATTAAACATTGTAACCCTTTGGAGCAAAGCTTAGATTACAAATGCTCAAGTAAGAAAGTGGATTTGATTCAAGGGCCAAAGTAAATATCACGATCTGGCTATTGTTCGATTTTACCCAATAACAGTTAAGAACGGATAAGAAATCAAGTTAAAAGGTGGACAGAGTGAAAATGCTGATCTTTTGAAATATAAAGTGTCATAAATTCACAGTTAATTATGCAATCTGACTGTTGATCAAACTCAGTTGGAATATTAGCCTCATGAACATTGTAGCCAAGTTTGGTAAAGATCGGATAAGAAAAGCTCTCACGTGAAAGAGCTGACAAAGTAATGGTTAAATTTTGACATGTTAAAAGCCATAACTCTGGAGTTTATACTGTGCTTTTGGATGTTGATCAAAAATAGTTAATATTTATGCCAGTTAACATTGTAAAAAAGTTTGATTAAGATTTAAAAACAAATGCTGAAGTAAGAGAACAGACATAAAAGTGTGAAGCTGCTGCCGGACAATATGTCAGCAATGCTATGCAGGTGACATAAAATCCCGGGAGGGATACGAGGGTCCCATGTATCGGCTATTGTACACTGGCGATTGTTAAAAGTAGGGGGTAGTAGAAGTATCAGTAGCAGAAGTGTTGGATATATTATTCTAGCAACAGCAGTACTGAGTAGATGTTATCTAATACGTATACAAAATATAAATACCGACAGAATCTGTTTATAATATTAGAGTCTAGCTTTTAGTAAGACTAATAAAATCCTTTGTTACTATGTATGTATTAAACGATCCCATAAGGCAATTATTGAACATATGATTTTATTGCACATAAAAATGAATATATAATATAAATTGAATTATACAATAATATACAACAAGAGCCGTCGTAAGTTCCAGTTCATCATCATGAATAGTATTCTTGATCCAAAAAGAAACTAGGACATATAACAAGAGCTGTTGTGGAACAGCGCGCTCCACTTTACGCCGCTTTGTCTTAGAATTGACTGCAATAATGATGCAATATGTGCCTGTCAAAAATAATAAAAAAGTCAAATTAAAAAGTAAACAAGAAACGCCGCAATGTTACGAAACCAGGTTTCCAATGTTTGTCAGAATTTTTTAGCCTCCATTTAGATTCAAAAGGTTATCTTCTTTAAGTAACAGTGTCTTGACTATACCCTAGGACCCCAAACATAATCCAATGAAAGGTATCCAAAAGTTCTTCCTTTATACCAAGTTTGGTCATAATAGGTAAATTCTTACTAAAGTTAGTCAGTACATTTGTACTAACTATTCTATATTTTTAGGAACAGTGACTTTGACCTTGAACCTAAAAAAACCCAAACGCAATCCCATAAAAGGTCTCATTAACTCTTCCATAGGTGAGTTTGACGCCGTCCTTCCGCCCGGACAACAACGTATGCCATTCCAATTATAAGGTTTCACTTTGTGAAATATAAAAATGTGCCTGTCAAAAGCAATATAAAAGGGTAAAAACGTATATCAAGAGCCATTATATTAATATAAGTTAAAACCTAAAGTAGCCCCAAAAAAATAACCAAATTTTAAAAGTCAATGAAGGACCATAATTTGTACTTAAGACAATAAGGCGTTTCATTATGAGAATTCAAACCAGCGCTATGGCGCTTTTCATTCATTGACTGTATATCATGGTCTGTATACATAAAGACATGTGTTTTTGCTCCAATGCTGACACATTTTACGAATTAAGTTTTCTTAAAAACTGCACTATATGTCATAAATTGTGTTTTTGCCTAATGTCTTAATGTTAAGTAAAGTATTACAACTTATATTATAGAAGTGCAATAGAAGTGCACAAGTGTGTCAAGTTTGTTCTTAACAGTACTGAATCATGTATGTAACCTAAATGTGTGATGGCCCTAACCCTTACCCTAAGCCTTACCCTAACAACTAATTGAAGAATCAAGACGGCTGAATGAAGGGTATAGAAGTAATAAGTGAAAATCATGAGGGGCCATGATTTGTATTAAGGATAAGGCCACAACAAATTGATCATTTGTTCGTCGGATTTGCCGCACCTAATCTTTGAAAAACGAAAAAACATACTAATTGGCCGCGCATATTATATTTTTTGTTTACTTCTGAAGTTCCTCTATTTTCTGATTTTCTTTTACTTAGAATTCAAACCTGCAACGTCGACTTTGCCTTTTTTTGAAGGTATTTTCATGCCTAAAAATCTTCGCGAGCAAACTTTCCTCGTATCAGGACAAAATCAGGTCCGGGTAACCGCAAAACAGCCGATATTTGTTGACAGTCTTTTTAGTCGGGAATATTTTGCAGGACGCACCGTTGTTATTTATTTCCGGTATTAATTTTCAGGTAACTTTCAGGTTTTAGTTTTCGTCATGTAAAATACGCGTTTTAAATGAAAATCGGTGTATTATAGTCTTCCGTAAACAACAACAGTTTCACAGGTTCGAAGGCAATAATTATTTGTGTGTTTAAATTAATTCATTGTTTTGTACTCAAAATTTAGTGTTAAATAATAACTAAATCGGATTTTGAGTGCAAAACTTAAATTAAAATACACGGACACACGACTTACAACAATTGAACATGTTTTCGTGAGTTGTTTTTTTAATTCTAAAATGCATTTCTCAGTTTTCATATACTCATAATTGTTATAAACAGATAAAAATAATAGGACTTGTAAATGTTTTAGAAACAGCCTGTATTTATGCACCAGTCAATTGTAACCACGACACCCCCCCCCCCCCCCTCCCCACCAGGTCAGGGGGTATACCGGGGAAAGATGGGGAAATGGGCCGTGTTTTTACCTTACAGGTGGCCCCCAAGTGCCGGGTGAATGCGGTGGATTTACCTGGGGTTGGCAGGACCGACAATCGAAGTCCCCGCTATTCCCCGGACCTTGGGGGCGTGGTTACAATTGACTAGTGCATTACACATACATGTACAGTATAAAATAGCATCAGTAAAATCAGGAAATAAAATCTTTTATAAGTAAAACGACTGTTTTAATTTTCTCAATTCTTTGTTCTTATCCACTTGTTTTCTTTGATTGATTTGTAGTAAAGTGGCCTGTTTAAAGTGGCCTGTTTCTTACGGGCATTGAAGCTATGGAGCCGTCATTTTATTCTTTTTTAAGGCTGGGACCTATAAACCGTGGTAAAGGCGAGGTCTTAAAAGGGAACATCTTTATTCCACCACCTTCTCTAATATAATGACTAGTGCCACATTTGCAGATTTGTTTGATACTGCTTCAATTATGTTGTCCCGCAATTTAATCCACAGTGTCTTTTTTAAGGAAAGTTCTCTGTGTTATTTACATTTTCGATCTTCTGCAATATCAGTCATTACAATTTTACCATGTACTTCAAGGTTCAAATTTAGACCTGATCCAATATTTGGAAATGCTCAAATGATGAATTACTCTTACTAGTCTAAAATAGTTTTCTTTTTGGTCTTCGAATAATTGCACGTTACTATGAGGAATGTTGCTTTTACAATATATCCACGTTTAAATTGAAGTTAATAGTAATTTAAAGCACTGGATCTTATTGCCATTTGTTGAATATTGCGACAGATTTTCATGTGATACAATCAAAACCTTTTCATTTATATCTGAGAACCTAACTTTGCAATTAAAAACATTTCTTGACATAATTGTATGATAAATTTGGTAAGAAATAAACTTTTTATTTTATTTTATTTTTTTGCTTTGCACTCGCCTCTGAATTGCCTTAAATTTAAAAAAAATAAATATTTTTTTTCACTCGCTCGCTCCAACTTTTTTTTGGCAAAATCCGTAGAACAAATGATCAATTTGTTGTGGCCTAATAACATTTTATGAATCAACATGGGATGAAAGGATTTGACAGAGGATCACTTTAGGAACATTCCTGTGTAATGATTTTGAAATTAGGCCAATAGTTTCTGAAGAAAACACTTCTTTTTTTCAATTATAGACATATAGTGAAAAGTAGCCCAGCCCCTAACATCCATGAATCAGCAAGGGGTGAAGGAATTTAATAGAGGATCACCTAAGAATCATTTTTTTGAAATTATTATAAAATCGTGCCAGTGGATTCTGACGAGAAGCTTTCCATATAGTCATATATAATATAGTAAAAAGTAGCCCCGCCCCCTTGTGGCCATGTTTTTTTAACGAATCAACATGGGGTGCCGGAATTTTATTTAGTGTCACTGAAGGAACATTTCTGTGAAATTAGTTTGAAAGCAAGCGTTTTCTGAGGAGATTTTAGAGTTTTTCCTTATTGTTGCCATGGCAACCAGAGCTCTGCATGGAAGCCCTTTTATAGAAGGAATCTGGAAGAGGACCACCCAATGAACAATTCTGTGAATTTTGGTTGAAATTGTCTGAGTGGTTTAGGAGGAGAATTGATTTGCATGAAAATGTTGATGATGGACGACAAAGAATGACAGCTTACGCTAAAGTATAATTACTTAAATATACAAAACAAACTAGATCTAACAGAGAACGTAATAAAAAAAACACATGCTCAAGTGTGGAAAAAACTGCCTGAATATAACAATTTAAGAAATCAAGTGGAACGTGTTCTACTAAAGGTAAACGTGCCACAGAAGTGTCCATAATGTAGACATGATGAAGATTAGAAAATACTGGTACTCTAATAAATTATCTTATATACCATATAACCTTGACCTCAAAGGTATGGACACAAGTCTTGTGCACGAAACGTCCTCATACCATATGGTCACTTTTGTTAAATAATTTTAAAATCCAACCTTGTATGACATAGGTATGGACCAAGCACAAACTACCATGAGTAACACTTATATAACAGAACATACAAATTCAATATGTTATTGCAACCTTGGCCCTGAAGGTAGGGACACGGGTCTTGTGTGCGACACATCCCCTTGCTACGGTGGTCACTTCTGCCATATAATTTTAAATTCCGACCATGAATGAAAAAGATGTGGACCGGACGAAAATGGGGCTGACTGACTTAACAGATCGTTGGATGGACGTGCCGACATGCATGACACTTCGCTTTGTAAAGCGTGTGTATAATAAAATTTTAAGAATATAAACATGCCCATATATTGCATAAAATACAATTAAACATGACCATACTTGGTTTAATATGCATTCTTCATGCCATAAGTCTTCTAAATATTTAGTTGATCATCAACTTACTTCCTTCTCAATACTCTGTTGCAAAGACCTCAAGATTCGATCATTCCACTGTGTAGCAATGTCATCACAACTCAGTTTTTCTATTATAGCACTCTCCCAAACCTGAAACAGGACGCATTGAAAAAATGTCAAAATAAGCAGTCACCATTTTCGTAAGACAAAATTTATTAACATTTTGAAAATGGTAAAAAGGTTACTAAATAGTACAGCACACGTACATAAATAATAAAATAACAATACTAACAATCAAAACTAATGTTGCTCTCCATCAACGCGAATTGTAAAAGCAACTGCCATTTATTGTAAATAAGTGTTATCAACATGTCAACACCTTCAACTAGTATTACAAACACGTGGTCTTATAATGCGTAAGACAGAACGTGCTTTTCACACCTTTACACATTAACAGTGCACAATTATACCCGGTCGCAAAACCCTATTTATTAATTTTTCGAATACAGAATCATACAACGTAAAATATATCATGTAAAACTAGCCCCACCCCTTGGTGGCCATGTTTTTATGAAACAATATGGCTTGAAAGAATTTGATGAAGGGTCATTTTAGAATCAGTTCTTTAAAATTGTTTTGAAATATGGACAGTGGTTTCTAAAGTAAAGATTTTCAATGTCTTCCACTAAGTCATATAGTACAAACTAGCCTCTGCCCTGTCGGAAGAGTTTTTAACCAACATGGTTTGAAGGAATTTGACAAAGAGCCACCTAAAAACACTTTTGTGTTGGGAAATCATTTTAAAATATGGCCATTGGTTTCTGAGGAGAAGATTTTCTACGATTTTCCATATAGTCCTATAGTGAAAAGTAGCCCTGCCCCCTGTCGGAAATGGTTTTAACAAACCATGACGGCTTGAAGGAATGTGGTAAAGGGTCACGTAAAGAATATTTCTGTAAAATTATTTTAAAATATATCCATCAGTTTCTAAGATAAGATTTTCAAAGTTTTCCATATAGTCATATAGTGTAAACTAGCCCTACCCTGTTAGCAAAGTTTTTAACAAACAAATATGGCTTGGATTGTTTTGATAAAAGATCACCTAACGAGCAATTCTGTAAAATGTTTTTTTTTAAATCTGGCACAACAGTTCTTCATGAAACCATTTCATTTCAGGTAGTCTGAGAGTGGATCATCCAAGAAACATCCCTTGAAATTTGGTTGCAATTGGCCAGTTGGTTTAAGAGGAGAATTTGTTTGAAGGAAAATGTTGATGATGGACTATATCGGAGGGCGGACAGCATCGTTTCACATAACGCATTGCTTAGGTGAGCTTAAAAGGGGCCATAACTCAGTCAAACATTGGTTGATTGCTAAAAAGTCGAGCTAGATCTGCATTTTAGAATGTTAAATATGTGTACCACAAATTATGTAAAACAATTGTACCAATCATAAGTTATCATCCGGATACCAAACTTATGCAAATTCTGTCGATCAGAAGCCATTAATTTATCAAAAATTATCGGTTTGTGAACAAGTCAAACTTGACCTGCATTTTATGGTGTTTTACCAAAATTATTCAAATCTGTCGACTCTGTTATAAGTTGCCATCAGGACACCGATTATTTGTTAAACAATCTTAATTTAAACAGGGTCATAACTAGGTGAAAAATACGCGGTTTGTAACAAAAGCAAAAGTTGAAACGTATTTAACAGAGCTTGCGCAATATGTGACAAATGCCCCTGGAGTGCCAACCAGTTCAATAGATTATGCTTTTTTTAATATGCCTTCATTCAGGAAGAGCTAAGCATATGCCAGATCGATGGTTGACGTTACTTCCCGAACTCTACCAACTATACTCTATCTGCATACATTCAGCATTCGATAATGATAAACCTGTTCCTTAAACTGTGAGGTATAGATATATTGTGGTAACTAGCCCCGCCATGGGCAACCATGTTTTTATGAATTAACATAGAGACTGAAGGACTTTGACAGAAGGTCACCAGAGGAACACTATTGTGAAATTGTTTTTGAATTTAGGCTTATAGTTTTTGAAAAGAAGATTTTCAAAGAGTTCCATATAGACATATAATGTAAAATTGCCCCGTCCCCTGGTGGCCATGTTTTTTTATGATTCAACATGGGGTGAAAGAATTTGGTTGAGGGTCACTAAAGGAACATTACTCTAAATTATTTTAAAATCGAGCCAATAAAATCTGAGGCGAAGATTTTTCCATACAGACATATAGTGTAAAGTAGCCACTTCCCCTCGCTGTTTTTTACGAATCAACATGGCTGAAGGAATTTGATAGAGTGTCACCTAAGGATAATTTCTGAAAAATTATTTTAAAATCAGGCCAGTGGATTTTGAAGAGAAAGTTTTCAAAGTGTTCAATATAGGCAAATAGTGAAAAGGAGCCCTGGTATCTGGTGATCATGATACAGGGTTACCTAAGGAGACCCGAGTATTTCTGTGAAAGTTGGAATCGAGCCGGCAGTTTCAGTGAAAAAGAGTTTTAACTGAACGATGGACAATCACCCCATAACAATAACAATTTGTGCTCAGGTGAGCTTAAAAGCACATAATTTATATGGTTGCAAAGGGTTTCATGAAAGTGAAGACAAATATTTCAAACTTGAACTGAAACTACTGACTTCGACCTTTGATCGACGTATGCCTTGCCACAAATAGAAGGGATACTAATATATAAATATCAGATTGCATTGAGGGTGGTAGCATAGAATGCTAACCAGAGAAAGTTAACGTCAACCGATCCGTAAACCGAGGTTGACATTAACTTTTTAAGGGTTAACATTATATGCTATCACCCTCCATGGGATCTGATATTTATTGTATTATACCTAATGAATATTTTGATTTGAAAATGTAAAACAATATATAGTCTATGTTAACAGGAACAAACACGAAAAACGTTTAAAATGCATTTAATTGAATTCTATACTTGCCTTCAGGTTGTGTAGCATGTATATATTCCAAGAAGAGTTGGCATAGTATGCAAGCCAAATTAGAACCTTGTTTACAACGGTTTCAACGGCATCCATTCTGTCATTTTTATTTGCACTACCTTCGGCTTCAAGTTTGCTGTAAGATGATATACACTGTAGGAAAATGTGCAATGAATGCATCAGCTTTTGTGTTCTATTTTTGGATGCTGCACAGTAAACAAGTTCTTTGGCAATGCAATATGACATCTCCCAACTTATCAGCTTCCTGTAATAAACAAAAAAAATGATGCTTATTAATTGTACTATTATTAAAGCAAGCATATCTAAAATATCTTCACCTGCGACTCACTAGACGGGCATCAAGAGACCCAAGTTACATTCACGCTGCTGCATCAAGTTTTCAACTTTTGTCTATTCTAATATTATCGACCTTGACCTGACCCCAAAATGCAATCCAAAAGTACATTTTCACATAAACTTGCTATAGTTTATTGCAAAATAAAACTAGAGAGGATAAAAAAAATCAGAATCAACAACCTTGAACTTGACCTTACTGACCTCAAAAACCATCCAAAGGTGTTATTAAGCTTCCTACGTCCATCTTACATGTATCTAAAGTTATTGAGCAGTAAGAATAAATTTCTGTTTTATTCAAAGCTACCTTTACCTAAAGCAATCCCTAGGGAAATCTTAATACAAGCTTCCTATACAACAATCTATATGTTACTTCTGTCTAAATTTATTTATAACAAGGCAGTCCGCAGGACGGCTATCTCCCCGCCCTTTTTTTTCCGTATATTTTGTTTTTCTCGCAACCTGACTGGTACGTTAAATCTGACCAAAATTGTACACAACCACTGGTCAAGAGTAGGAATATAGGAAATACAAGTTGCTTGATCGGTAACCGAAATATAATGGATATATGAACATATTATAAAAGGATATTTGTTAAAGTTATTCATATTGTGTGTAGTGTAGGTAAGATCAATGCCAAGGTTATTTTGGCTAAAGAAGGAGAAGGAAAATGAGTCCTTGATTTATAACATCGATGAAATAGCAAGCCTTAACTATTTCGATAAAGTGATACATATATATTGTGGTGACGTCATAACATTGTTTACATCTTTTGAAGAGATAACACATGTTATAAATATATTATTACATTTGTTTGTGTTGTGTTTTTTTTTTAATATTAAACTTGTCGCACATAATGATAAGTCTTGGTAGAGTGCGCTAATTGTCAATTTGTGCAACTTGTTTAACACTTTCAATTAACATTTATATATTATCCTCTATTTAGCATTGTCATTATATGGACACGAAACTTCAAGATGGATTACTGGCACAATCGGTTCGAGTTCTTAGATCAAATTCAGTAATTGTTGGTAAAAGTACATGAAATGTATAAGGTCAATAAATCCAGTAAGAATTAACATGTCTACACTGCTAAATTGTGTTGAGATATTGCAATTATTGGACGTACTATTGACCAATTACAATAATTAACTGTGGTTGCACAATCCATGTCAAGAAGTGGTCTGTATAAACAAAAGAAAAATCACTCCAGAGATTGCCTCGAAGTTTTTATATACGTGGTCGATCAAATTTCTCGTGTGACCTTGACCTTTGTGGTATGGACCCGGGTCAAGGTCACTGCACATCGTCTCAATGAGGACAACATTTGTACCAAGTAATAATTATGGTAATCCATCAACGCATAATTAAGTTATAGCGCGGACACGAGCATGTGTACCCTGACCTTTTAATGTCTCGTGTGACCTTGACTTTTGAAGAATGAATCCGGGTCAAGGTCACTGCACATCGTCTCTTGAGGACAACATTTGTACCAAATAATATGGTAATCCATCAATGCATAGTTAAGTTATATCGCGGACACGAGATGTGTACTCTGACCTTAAAATGCCTCGTGTGACCTTGACCTTTGTGGTATGGACCCGGATCAAGGTCACTGCACATCGTCTCAATGAGGACAACATTTGTACCAAGTAATATGGTAATCCATAAATGCACAAGTAAGTTATAGCGCGGACACAAGCGTGTTTACTCTGACCTTTAAATGTCTCGTGTGATCTTAATCTTTGATATATGGACCCGGTAAAGGTCACTGCATATCGTCTCAATAAGGACAACATTTGTACCAAGTAATACTGTAGTCCATAAATGCATAAATAAGTAATAGCCCGGACACGAGCATGTATACTCTGACCTTTAAATGTCTCGTGTGATCTTGACCTTTGGTATATGGACCCGGGTCAAGGCCACTGCACATCGTCTTAATGAGGACAACATTTATACCAAGTAATAATGTAATCCATGAATGCATAAATAAGTAATAGCCCGGACACGCGCATGTGTACTCTGACCTTTAAATGTCTCGTGTGATCTTGACCTTTGATATATTGACCAGGGTCAAGGTCACTGCACATCTTCTCAATGAGGAAAACATTTGTACCAAGTAATATGGTAATCCATCAATGCATGTATATGTAAGTTAAAGCCCGGACACGAAATGTTACAGACAGACAGACAGACAGACAGACGGACGGACGGACGGACAGACCGACGGACTGGGGATTAAAAATAATAATTTAGCTTATGGCTTAACCTTGATCCCATTGTCCCAAAATGCAATTCTAATGTACGTCTTTACATTTACCTGCTATATACAAAGTTTTAGAAGTATATCTCATTTCCAACCCAGATTATTGACCAAAAACAAGTTTCAATTTAAGGAACAGTCACATTGACCTGGCACCAACCACCAAACCAATCCAAAGATACATTTTCACAGACAATACCTACACTAACATCACAATACATAGGTACATTTAAAATTATTGCACAGTAACCTTTTTTTCTATTTTTTTCTATTTGTGAAACAGTGGTGTTTACCCTTCTAACCCCAAAAGCCAAGCTACGTCTTCCAATAAGGTTAATATAAACAAAGCATCAACACAATCAAACAAATCTGAAGTTTTTTAACAGAAGCCACTCCTCTATTTTTAGTATCAGTGACTTTGGCCTTGATCCAGCAGACCTCAAAAGCAATCCCAAACAGCTACCTACACACACATCATAATTGAGCAATTGTATCAAATATATTGAGTCGAAACCAATTTACTAGTTTAAGTAAAAGCAACATTGATCCTTCTTTCCCCCAATAGTAATCCCTCCCAAGCTACATTTTAACATATGCTTCCGATACACTAAGTTGCATCACTATCGATCAATTCAAACTAAAGTTATTGAACGGAAACCACCTGTTTCGATACCCAAGCACCTACAGGAGCATATAGTATATTAATAGCATAGTGAAAAGGTGTTCATAACTTAAACGCTGTGATAAAAGGTTATGATCAGTATCATTTTTTCCGCATGACAATGATGTTAACAGTAAAGGGCTTGCTCACAACACCAAAAAAGACATTACCTCCCAGATGAGCCTTTCATATTCTGAAGGCGCATTAGAAGCTTTTCCAAGCATTGTGTCACTGTCTGAAACAAGAACAAAAATGCTCAACACCATATAACACCAAACCTTGCAAAAAATGCGAATCTCAAAGTTAAACAAGGCTAGCGCAAATTGGCAAAAAAATACTTTTCCAAATTGTATTTTTTACTACCAATTACACATATGGAAAAGGGGCTAGTTGTGGACAGAAGCAAGATAACTTTAGTTCAATGTTAAGAGGATTTGTGACAAGTGTTTTTGTAATCATTCATATCATTTTCAGAATAAAAGAGCAGACACAACAATTTCTAATAGCAGTGCAAACTGGACAAGAAGCAATCACAGACTGGCCCATCCCCCGCCAAAATAAGAAACGAAGAATCTTAAGTGTTTGATACAAAAGCAGGGGAAGTTATTAGAATATGCTCCAGACCAAAATATGTATAACATTGTCTCCCGGACAAAAAATAAATGAACAAAGGGCAAAAACTATAAAAATAAATAAATACCGAAGATAGTGTCATGACTCATATCCATGCACTTATACTCAATAAGATATATCTGTATATTAAGTTTGAAGGCAATACCTAAAAGATCTCATTTTATATTTTCCTTTTATATTTAAAGTGACGTCTGCCGGTCAATATTTTATGCGAGCGGCCCGCAAATCCAGGCCAATATGTGCCCGGCCCACAGTCCGTGAAATATCATTACCTCAATTGTCACGTGATAGCGTACCAAATGACAACATGGCTGCGAAGAGATTTGCTTGATATAAGTATTATGACGCTCATTGATACTTCATGTTTATGGCAGTTGAGTTAAGGTTGTATCTGCCCTTTACTTTATTTTAAAATAAGAAAAGTTGCTTGCCTTGTCACAAGTTTCGCAACTAAAGATTGTTTTGGATTTGCGATTTCACAGTATTTTTTAATTACAAAGGGGGTTTATTCTGATAATCTTGAAATAATAATTTAATAATTCACCCAAAACATAGTGTTCAGGAATATGACAAAAGAAACTTATATTCCCCGTAATGTCTAGTTCTTCAGTTAATGAGAACACTAGACTAAGAAAAGTGCTGAATAACGATAAAATTTGGCGAAAATAATCATTATTTATCACAATCAAAATGCAAACTGAATGGTTTACCAATATAATAATAAAAAAATAAATGCTTCCTTAGAATGTACACTGCATGCAACTTTGTTCATAAGTCAGTACATTGTCTCTATCATGGATGCAGAAAAAATAATTCTTCTCTACAGTTTTCTCTACTAGCAATTTGAGAAAAAAATCAATGATTGGCATGAATGAAAAAGAGAAATTTGCTTCAATATGACAATAATAAAGTAACATAGATGTTAGAATGTTTTTAACCAAAATGTCGTAAGCATTGAAACATACAAAAATTGTTTCCGCGCACAAAATCATTTGAAGATGTGGTTTAACCTGAAGTTCACTAAATATTTTAATAAAGTAGTGTTAATTAAGTCAAAGTGAAAATGTTCAAATGTAATCATTTCAATCCGGCCTGCGTGAAATTATCAAAGGTAGTTGCTCATGTTTTAGAATCGAAAATTAGTTGTCCCGTTAATGCATCTGAAAACACTTATTTCATTATATAATGTCGAAATTGCAGAAAAAAATACAATAATAGTATAAAACAAAAACACGGTTTTAGTGGGGTGCGAATCCACGACGGTAAAGTCAAGAAAAACATATAAAACCGACGCCTTTACCACTATGCCACCAGGACTTATACAAGGTGATGGATAGTTTGACCTTTTAACAATACATTGATAATATCACATGGTAATGTCAATCAACCAATCACGCAACAACACAGTTGTTATTGAGTGACAATAAGCGTTATTAACGTTAATGCAAATTGCGGTATTCAAAGACGATATTTGTGCAAATATCAAGATTTGCTTAAGGGTTCCAGCTCTTATTTTTAACTTCCTTATGACTGGCCACACATTATTTCGTCATACGAAAAAGTGCATTTTACATTCTCTTTAAGCTTTCGGTCACTCATATTTTCCACTCTTTACCCTTATGCATTAGATAAATGCTGTTCCTTGTTATTTACAGTGATACCCTTATATTTTATTTACATTTATCAAATTATGACATATAAATTTAAAAATTTCAGATTTTGAGTATATGTATACTCAAGATCTGAAAATTTTAAATTTATATATATGTATGCAAACAAAATTTGTTTCCATTTAAATTCGGTAAATCATATGAAATACAAGGCAGTCCAAAGGACTGCTATATCCTTCGCCGTTGTTTTTTTAGAACATTTTGTTTTTCTAAAAACTTACATAATGAAATTGATGAGATCCAGGAGAAATGTTTGTGTTGTCACACCGAACGTTTCCAACAAGTAGGTCACTTTATGAGGTCAACATTTGTACCAAGTTAAATGGCAATCCATCAATGCATAAGTAAGTTATTGCGCGGACACGAGCATGTGTACTCTGACTTTTAAATGTCTAATGTGGCCTTGACCTTTGAAGTATGGACCCGGGTAAAGATCACTTCACATCGTATCGATGAGGACAACATTTGTTAAGATATATGGTAATACATCAATGCATAAGAAAGTTAGCAGACACGAGCATGTGTACTCTGACCTTTAAAGTTCTCGTGCGATCTTGACCTTTCATGTATGTACCCGGGTCAAGGCCACTGCACATCGTCTCAGTGAGGACAACATTTGTACCAAGTTATATGGTTATCCATCGATGCATAAGTAAGTTATAGCGCGGACACGAGCATGTGTACTCTGACCTTCAAATGTCTCGTGTGACCTTGGCCTTTGAGGTATGAACCCGGGTCAAGTTCACTGCACATCGTCTCAATGAGGACAACATTTGTACCAAGTTATATGGTAATCCATTAATGCATATGTAAGTTATAGCTCGGACACGAAATGTTACGGACAGACAGACTGACAGACGAACGAAGTGCATTCCTATTATCCCCTCCCCACTCCGTGGCGGGGGATGAACACATGACATTGCTGGGCCATACTAATGTTTACGGACGGATTGCTCAGTCTGTAATCATGCATGTGGCCTGCAATGTCATGTGGGTTTTTTTTTTTGCTAAATATAACCGATGGTTCCGTTTTGATTCTTGTTTCTTAATATTTACGAAGAAGCCTGCAATAAACAATATTTACATATCATAATCACAATGATGCAATAATTCATCACAACAAATTAAGGAAATAAAACAATATATGCTAACAATATGCTAACATTTTAATGACAAACTGGCAGCAGTAGATGAATAATCTGATGAAAGATTGTTTAAAGCTGCACTCTCACAGATTGAACGTTTTGACAATTTTTTATTTTTTTTTACTTGGAACGAGCCAATTTATGTGGAAATGCACATAAACCATTCATATAAGACTGCTGACAAAAAATAGTCACAGATTGTTCTATTTAAGTTCAAGAATTGATGTTTTGTGCATTCTTAAACCGTTAGTAACGCTTTAAGCCATAAAAGATTAGTTTTCGAACTGAAATATGAAAATCTGCTATGAAAATATTTTGTCAGCAGTCTTATATTACTGGTTTGCAGATATTTACGCAAAAATTTGCTCATTCCAAGACAAAAAATATAAAAAAAAGTTGTAAAAACGGTAAATCTGTGAAAGTTAGGCTTTAATGCGTCTGTTAAGTTCGAAAGTCAGAATAGGAGTAATTTGTCGTAAAAAGTAGCTGGGATAATTGGTTAATTTATCTTTATTCATAGTTCACTCATACAAGAACCAAATTGACCACTATCATACTTTACACATAACAAACATTAAAATACATTGACAATACACTGACTATGATTGCGCATTAATTTAAATAATGAAATGATGCAAATTGTATCAATTTACTGGGAAAACTTTCTTCACAGCTTCCATTCGAACAATTATTTTATTCAAAACTGAACATTTTTTAAGTAAATGTAGTAAAAAAAACGACGATTTCAGAAAACAGAAATCCGGAGAAACATTGCCATTAAAAGCAGCAAGTCAAAAATATCCAAATTCAAACATTTGTTATATATATTCTATATTATATGTCAAGCATTCCTGTAATAGAATATATCTTAATAATATTTAGTAAAGAAATAAAAACAAATACCAATTTATAAAATGATGCGTTAGAACTGAAAGAGAATTTAATGTGCCTTTTTTGTGAACATTAATTTTGTTTGGGTGTGGGTTTTCCCTGCAGTAGGTATGGCCATGCTTGAAATGTGAAAAATCTTTCAAAACCAGTAAAACTAGAAACAGTGTTGTTGTTTTCAAGTCTTCCTTGTTTGAGATGAGTTTCCAACAAAGACGTAATTGACTGGATAGTCTTGAACATTTTAATGAGCATA
Source organism: Mya arenaria (assembly GCF_026914265.1). Taxonomy (NCBI): domain Eukaryota; kingdom Metazoa; phylum Mollusca; class Bivalvia; order Myida; family Myidae; genus Mya; species Mya arenaria. The sequence continues at coordinate 14,197,776 of NC_069127.1, read as the reverse complement.
TATGTTGCAAAAAAGGTATTGTACAAAGCAATCCAGTCAACATATTTCTCAAACCCACGAAACGAGAGAATATTCATATGGGGTGAGGATGGAACAAAAGACCAAACAATGGCATGTATGCAACTAATGAACTACTTTTTCGAAACACATGCTTTGTTATATAAGTTATATAAAGAAAAGCATTCTAACCACTTTTATGAATATTGGACAAAACAAGAGCTGTCACAGAGACAGCGCGCTCGACTATTCTGCCGCTTTAAGTTTAAGAATCACAAAGGTTTGGTGAAACATGCATGGACCACTGTAAGATTAGATTACTTGCAAAACCTTCCCCGGAATTTCTAAGTCGAATGATAAAGGGCTATAATTAACATATATGCAAAATAGAGTTATTCACCTTGATTATTTAAGTATGTTTGACCATTGCGTATTGTAAAAAGTCTCAAAGCAATACATAGAATAGTTGAATATGTCTGCTTACATGCAAATCCTAAGTTGAATAATAAGGGTCTTAATTTGCATCAAATGCAAAAAAATACTTGTCTAACTCGTTTAATCAAGTGGGTTTGATGTTTGAGTACCGTTGTATAAAGTCTCAATGCAACACATCAAAAAGTTGCAGTTATATTAAGCCATGATTTTCGAAGTCGAATAATAAAGGGCAATACTATTAATTATTTGCAAAGTAGAGTTATCTAGCTTGTTTATTCAAGTATATTGGATTGTTGAGTACCTGTGTATATAGTTTCAATGCAGTACATCAAGTAGTTGCAGCGATATCAAACCATGATTTTTGAAGTCAAATTATAAACGGCAATAATTTGCATTTACACATGCAAGATAGAGTTAACAAACTTAAGCAGATTTTTTAAGTCGAATAATAAAGGGCAATAATAAAGGGCAATATTTTGCATTATATGCAAAATTAAGTTGTCTTACTGAATTAATGTTTTAGATTGAATAAGTGGGAAGATATGTCTAAAGTTTAAATGCAATACATGATGTATTTGTAGAGATATTGACTTAGAATTTCTAAGTCAAATAATAAAGAGCCATAAGTTGTATTACATACAAAATAGTTTTATCTAACTTTGTTAACCAATTGGGGTGGATGGTTGCAAACACATATTTAAAGTTTTAATGCAATACATGATGTATTTGCTGTGATCATGGCTTGAAGGGGCTTACATGAAAAAACTTAACCAAGGTGTAACGTCGACGCCACCGTCGACACAGACGCCGACGCCACCGTCGATGCCGACGCCAATGTGAGTAGTAGAGCTTTCCTTATTCTTCCATTAGTCGAGCTAAGAAACTGCCTCTCAATTGTAAACAATATTTTTGAAAACATTTGACCTTTTGATGAAACAGGACACATCATCAAACACGTTTTGACCAGATTTTACAGATATTGGGTAGAAAATGTTCTCCTTCTGACTAATGCTCAAATCTGACCTATATTGCTTCAAGATATAAAACAAAGCATGAAATAGTGTGAAGAGGTAGCACTATTGTTACATAATTACATATCACACACACCAAAGATCTTCATTTACATATGTTAGAATTTAATTTAAGCATCAATGCATATTGAGTAAAACTTGATTTGTACCAATTTATATTCTTTCATTGCTAAAATAGCGCGAACTAAACTCGTTATTGTATATCCAAAACAATATAATATATCAGATCGATGATTAATATTCAAAAAGGAGTCTAAGATGGCTGCCAAATGAACCAAAATAGTAAATGTCTTGTGAACTTCATTTGCACTGGTGTATTAGAATTTATCTTAATGATATATTTTTATATATAACAGTATAGCTGTCTTTACAATCCAGCTCAAATAAATTTGTAATAAATTCAAGGCATTATAGGAAGCACAATACCTTTTCGTTACTGCTATTTTCCTCTGCTAGGTAACTGAAGGTTGTAAAGTAGGGGTTTGTTGCTTTCATCCAATGAAGTAATGTTGCACAACAGACCTCTACTGGGATTTCTTCATTATCAATGATAGAGGGAATTTCATGTATGGCTAGGGATGCTACTATACATCTTGGTAACAAATAGTCCATTTCAAAAAGTGGTCCAAGAGTTTGTAGCATAAAATCCAGTGGCCTGAATGTAAAGCAATTTTAAAGATTAGATAAAATGACAATGCCTACAGTTGAATTCTGCACAACTAAAGTGTCTCAACACTCGTGTGTCAATTGCGATCGAATCCTGTTTTAATCATTAAGAAAGCCTTAGATAACAAAAAGGGTCAATGTGGCACTATATCGCTCACCTGATTGGACAAAGTGTTCTAAAGTTATTGATCGGACAACATACTGGACGCAGCCCGCACAAACGATCACCCGTATAATAACATGACAAATATGTATTTATTTGAAAAGTTACAATGGGTCATACTCTTACAATATTCAAATTGGATTTATATACCAGTGTCACAAAAGAGCACATTGTTACTGTGCATAAGTTCATGAAGTTTGAAGTTGAAATCTTCAATTATTGTAAAAAAGCAATGATAACGGGGACCCCTAAGGAACTTTTCTGTGAAACGTTTTTGAAATCAGGCCAATGTTATCTGAAGATAAGATTTTCAAAGTTTTTAATGTTTACATATATTGTATGGTGGTAAGTAGCCATGCCTCTGGCAACCGTGTTTTTTTACGAATTAACATAGGATGAAGGAGTTTTACAGATGGTCTACTGTGAATTTATTTTCAAATCAGGTCAATATTTTCTTAAAAGATTTTTTTCAAAGTTTCCCATATAGACATATAGTGAAAAGATGTCCTACCCACTGGGGGCCAAGTATTTTAACGAATCAACATCGGCTGAAAGAATTTGATACAGGGTCACCTCAGGAGCATTTCTGTGAAATTATGTTGAAATCGGGCAAGACATATTTCAAAGTTATTCATTTCTGTTGAGACATCAAGTTCTACATGGAACCACTTTTATTGAAGAAATCTGGAAGAGGACCACCATAGAAACATTCCTGCGAAGTTTAGTTGAAATTGTCCCAGTGGTTGAGGAGAAGTTTTTTGAAAGACAATGTTGACGACGGACGTATGACGGACAACGGACGGACGACGACGGACAACAGACAATCACCCAATCACAATAGCTCGCTGAGTACTTAATGCTCAGGTAAGCTATATATGACTCCCATCATTACATTTAGTCATGAGCCCAACCACAAGAGTGTCAGAAACAACAAGGCTACCACAATACCTTACCTCTTCTCTGAAAGAAACACAAGCTGAAAAATACAATCAAGAAAGGTATATTTACATATTCCATTTTTGACTGTTTTCCTGGAAGGTTTTCACTGCATCTGTAATATTTGCAGTTCCCCACCACTTTGGTCTCGGTGCTGCATAAGTCAGATCTGTTATCATTTCCTCATAGGGCTCACATACGTTGCAAACAAAGTGTAGCAACGGTAAGCAAAACATCCAAGAGGGATCCTTTCCATACATAAAAACTTTCTTCACTAGCATCACAATGGCTTGTTTCACCTCACTACAAATAAACGACTAGAATTTTCAACATATGTTTCTCATTTTGGGCATTGCTATTTCTGTAAGTAAATAAATCAGAATTTGTAACAAAAAAGATTGTTCATGTCTAGGGGAATTTAAACAACAACATCATGATCATTCAAAAACTCTTACCCCGGTTCAAAGAAGCCTGCAATGGCATCCAATTCTGTACATTTCTTTTTTAATGGATCAGCAGTAACAAGAACACTCCGACAAAGTGGCTGCCACACAATAAGCGGTACATCAACTCCTAGCTTGTTGCATGCAATGATTATGGCAAGAGCTCTCACAAATCTTGAGGTTTTTGATCCATGCTCCTCACTGCTTATTTGTTCAATTAAAGGTTGAAATAGAACGAAACAAACCTGTAACATAACAAATACCATGCCACATGAGCTAACTAGCAAACCAAAACAATATCCATATATAATTTTATATTAAAATTGTCATTAAAGAGAAAATTGTAATAGAGTAGGCCCTTGAACACCATTTTGTCAGAAACATGTGCTAGCTTGATTTTATCATTATCATCTGTTAAAAGTCATTTATAAATAATGCTTATGAATTCCTAGTGTTCAGAAAAAGAATAAAAACATGATTGTTGAACTCCTTTATCCAAAATTCAGTAGGGGTCACCTACTTTGAGGCATGAACCTGCATCATACCATTCTTCTTTGTTTTTTATCAAACAAAGATTTCACAAGAACAGTATATTTGGCCTTGACCTTTTACATTATGACCCCAAAATCAGCATGGGCCATTTATTTGAGCCTACAATGTTTGCTGTCATGACTGGTCAAGAGCCACTGTGCAGACTAAATTTTCCGAACATAGACCATTTACTTACATACCCCCACAACAATAGGAGTCTCATCTCCTGTCCCAGTACATGCTACCACTTAACTTTTTTACGCCAAAAGTTCATATGGTATTGTGATTACAACGGATTCCAAACAATATTGGGGGTTTATTTGTATCTACTATTCTCCATATTTTGGATATGCTTGGAGAAACCATATAGTACAGCTTGTGCCAGATGAGTTACACACAACAAGGTGTCACATGTTTTTTCTTTTATTATATTACGATATTTCAATACAGTGAAATTATGTGTATCCTTTGGACTTCAAAATAGATCATCTTACAAAAGTGATGTTTCAGATGAACTATTTCACGTTAACATAATAATATGCTTCATGACGTCAGTGAACATCGCACACACTTGTTGGTGAAAGGTTCCAAAAACGCATTTTTATGTCAATTTTTACACAAATCGGTAATTTTATTTCGCAAGATATAACATCAAGCATGTGCTTTCTGTCCCGATCTTAAAATCCAACCACTGTGTGGCTCGTAACTCATCAAGCACACTACAGATATTTGAAGATATTTGAAAGACCATCCGACAGACAAACATTTGCAAACCTATATGGCCGCTCATTTTTGAAAAGGATACAAAATTGTTCACAGCAAATGATTTCCAAATTGCCAGTTTGCAATATTCAGAAATCCATTTTTTATAAATGGAATAATTCCAGTATGTTGTTTTTTTACAAATTTTCATATAATTTAAGTGGCAGAGTATGTATTGCATTAGTTTATGCTTCATATCGGCATTAATGTGCAGTAATATACTTTACCCTATTTTTACAGTCTTGTGGACTATTCCAGCATCCAACATCATATTGGTAGACCTTTACAATTCCATTCATTAGCATTTCCAAATGCTCTAGTGAGACTTGATATGACTCTTTGATATCCTCTAGGATAAATCCTTCTTGGAACCAGTATGGAACGAAGGTTAGTGCACAGTGTTCTGCCCTTTGTGCGGCTTCCATTGGAAATTTGCCTTTTAAATACTCATATCCTCTTTTAAAAAGATTTACTTTTGGAATAACCATACCATCATACTGATGCCATTTGTCTGAAAAGACAATAACCAAATAACAATACTAATTTGTCCCAAACAAATAACTTTCATAAAGAATGGAAAATATTTATCTGCCTCAAATCCTATCATCGTTTTGGATATTGTTTAGTCCACTCTGTGTAAAACTGGTCCAAGAACAAAACATATTTATATTTTAACAGAAGAGAACATCACGTTCTCTTAAACATGTCGCGTTACTTTTAAGATAATGTCATGATGTGTTCTAAAAATGTTAGCAAATGCTAACGACTCTTCCAGCACTGCCGGCACTTTCTGACTTTGAATACATTGAAGTGTTGATTTAACACTTTCTAATGCATGTATTTGGACATCATAGAAGGTAGGTTTTGATAACTTCCATATTGTATGTTTATAACATAAAACCTTTGTATTATCAATTTTGTCGTAAAGTTTTCCTTTTCATTACCTTTTTTGTCGAACATCCCGTTCTCAACATGTAATTTTCGGTTAGGACTAATTAAACTGCCATCTACATAGCCTTCCCATTTGTACTTGCCATCTCTGATCACACAATATTTGTAGAATGTCGTTTTTTCACCGAGTTGTTTGCGATCGAAGTCCAGCTTATATTCATACTCAAAGTAGTTTTGATGATCCCTAAACATAATATTTAAAACATCTCATTGAGAATAAGAATTGTTATTGTTTCTTTGAGTTTAGCAGGATACTGAAAATGACAAAAACAAGAGGGTTAAAATGGCCATATATCACTCTATTGATTTAAGTGACCAACACGTCAGTGATAACTCATGAAGCTAAGGAAGTTAGTGGCTGCTGATAATTGATGGTTGCTCAGGAGATCAGTAGTTGTTAATGGAAACAAATTGTATTGCTTTCCCAGTCCAAGCGTTGTCAGCTATTTGTTACCAGAGAATCCAGTGCAAAATATTGTTGATGGCAAAAGACGCAGACTGTTGCTATATAGATCATTGTTTGCTTTGAAAGTAAGTGATCGCTCCCAATGAAAAATGCTAAGGAAGACATTGGTTGCTATAGATGAACGTAGTTGCAAAGGTAGTCATGGGTTGCTAAGGAAACTTCCTTGCAAAAGAAACAAGTGGTTGATAAGAAAGTAAGAAGTAGTTAAGGACTATGTTCCGGGCAAAAAATAAGTATGAACATGAACAAAGGGATGCTGCAGTTGGCCAATAACTAAAAGAAAACTGCACCCAGAGTTATGGTTCCTGGTGTACTGCACTTCTCCTTAATTAGATCTATCTGAATATTACGTTTGAAATAAATACCTCACAGACCTTTAAAGTTATGCTCCTAAATGGCCATCACATGAGTCTACATTAATCTTGATCTTAAGGTTTCAGGTAAGATTTTCAAACCATTTTACAAGTAAATAAAAAAACTTGCGACTCCTAGAACGGGACCTATTTTGATTCCAGGGACATAATTTGAACACTCTTGCTAAAGGACCACTACATTATCGAGGCTGCATACCAATTATCAAGGTATTACCACAGGACCACTTTTGACCCAAGCCCGATGGACATTATTTGAAAAAAAAACTGTAAAGTACCACTACATGAGGCTGCATTTTTTCTATGTTAGCATTTTAAAAACTTATAACCCCCAGCCACATTACCAAAGGACCGCTTTCGACCCAGCCACATTTTTGGGAAGGACCACTATATTATGATCATTCTTTTTGCATTATATTTTGTTGCAAAATATTGAATAATAATGTCTTTAGTACAATAAAAAATAAACATTTAAATTTAAGATTGACCTATCACATTTAGTATAGAAATGATTGTCTACTGATCTAGAATTGACTCAGATAACTTATAATATCATTTCTTGATATTATAAACATTATATGTTATATTTTGTATTTTTGTCATCATATTTGAAACTTGCTTAACTTCAGTAATTTCTTAAGCCAACACTAAATTCTTACTTTTGACTGTTGTCACTACATTTTAGCACCTTTTTGTTCTATGGTTTTGCTTATCATAAGAATTAGGCTTAAACACCTATGCAAGCCAGACAAGTTGTGAAAAGCATATATTAGATCAAAGAAACAAAGATTATCTAAAGGAAACTCTTAATTCTAAGCTGAGTAAAACTCTTAAGATGACAGTGCCAGTTGTTGGCAACTTAGCCTCAAATTTAGTATTTAAACCCATGACTTCCCAGTCCAGGTTGTCATTTAACCTTGGACAATAAACATCGGAAGTCTGATTTGGGTATTTGTCATCTTATTCACAGGTATGTGGTTTTACTCTGTTATTAGATTGTTATTATATTTTTTAATTAAAAGCTTGGAATTAAATTAAAAGTTCTTTAAATAGGCTAAAATAAGTTATGTATATTGTTGTTACAATTATGTTGCAAATACACACTGTTGACTTTATAATTCCCTTGTACTTTATATTAGTCATACAAGTTGTTTCTCTATTTTAATACATTCATATTTATTGGTACCTTTCACTTTGCTAAGCGTTGTTATTATCAATATTCCCCAAATATTGTTAATATTCTTAATAATCACATATTCATGTATTTACATCATTATGCTGATTTACTTTAATATTTTGTTTATTATATTTGGTCATTTAACCTTGGACAATAAACATCGGAAGTCTGATTTGGGTACTTGTCATCTTATTCACAGGGACGACCCCCTCTAGCAATCTTCGCTGTGCCGTCTTCGGGTAGTAGTTCGACGACAACCGAACTTAGCGTCATAATAACTAAATAAGGCTGCATACCAACTATTAAGGGTCTGGGCCTTGCGGTTTCAAAGATTTTCAAACTTTGTTAATATTAACCTTTACGTTTATTATTATTTGTTTTATTGATAAATTTCCTCAAGTTAATGCATACTTTGATAAGATTTACCTTTTGCGTTTTATCTTTATTAAGGATTGTTGGGATAAGAGTGAGGTTTGTGCACATAAATTGGTTTAAACCCCCAGTAAATTTACATTTTAGAGGCCGTTCCATGGAGGTACCTAACTATTTCCTGATAAACATACTATTTTTTTATATATATAGTATGTATGCACTGTGCTGTGTGTGGAGTTTTGTGCTGTTCTTCTATCTATGTTTCTTGTCTGTGATTGTGTGTTCTATGTCTTTGGCGTTTGCCCAATGCTACTAAACTGGGTATATGATTAAACTTTTTGCTACTGAGCTTGTTTCTGTAGCTTTTTGCATAAATAATTATAAATGAACTCTGGGGCGGGACCAATTTTGACCGATAGAACATAATTTTAACACTATTTGTAAAGGACAGCTACATGAGACTGCATAGTAAATATCAAGAGTCTGGGCCATGCCGTGTAAGAGAAGGTTTTCAAAGATTTTAGTTTATCAGTTTATAGAAAACATATTATCCTATTTGCAACTGAACACTACATGCGGCTGTACTCAAAATATCAAGGTTCAGGGCCTTGTGGTTTCAGAATTGTTTTATTGTTTAAATGTTGACTACAGATGACAGACGACGAATGCCAGACATCGGGCGATCACAATAGCTCACTTTGTGCTCATCCAGGTGTACTAAAAGATGAGATATCCATGAATTGTATGTTTCGCCATGTGGAAGTATTTTGAAATGAAAGGAGCTCGGTCAAAGATTTCTGAAAATTTGATCATGCATAGTCAAAATACATCCCGAACAAGGATCATTTCATATTTTGACCTCTCAGTGTAACATTGACCTTTGAGGTATATGATGGGTCTTTTGCGCAACACCCACTATAATCATGGCAATTGTTTTGGAAAATCCTGTAATGCATTGTCACCTTTGACCTCTAAGCGTCACTATGACCTTTGAGGTACAGACCTTGGTCTTGTGTGTCACACGCCACTTCATCATGTTGTACCTTCGTTGCATTTTTTTAAATCCCATCATGCATGGTCAAGATACAGCCTGGACAAGATCATTTCAACCTTTGACCTCTAATTGTGACTTTGACATTTGTGCTACAGACCTGTCTTGTACGTGACACGTCACCTTATCATGGTGAACCTTCATGGCATTTTTTAATCTATAATGCATGTTCAAAAACCAGCCAGGACTATGTTCCTTTCAGACAAGTCCTATCAAAAGCAATAATTTAGTCATTTAACCTCAAGTGTAGCCTTGCCCTTGAGGTGCATTACTGGGTCTTGTGCGTGAAACGCAGCCTCATTATTGTGAACCCTCTTGTGTTTTCGAAAAAATGATATTGTACGGTCAAGATAAGCCTGGACAAGGTTCACTCAGAACAGACACATGCACACAGACGCACGCACGTTTATACACAGAAACCCCGTTGTGACAGCTATGTCGATCTCATATCAAGCAATAATCTCATATAAATATATGTAAAACAAGAAACTACTGAGGCCTGGCCAGTTTTGAGCCAAAACACACAATTTGAGCAAACTTGGTAGAGTAGAAAACTAATAATAAAAGTTCAATACCCAGTATCTAAGCTATATACCTAGGAAAAAAATACTTATTTTAAAATATTCACAATATGAGGGCTATATAAATTATGTATACACTGTACATACTTCATTAAAGAGGAAATAATTATATTTATACATCCCCCTTCATTGCCATAGCAACTAGAGTTATGAATGGAATTCAATTCTTTGAGCAGCTTTCGATGGAGCAACCATTCGTGTGAGTTTGGTTAAAATAAACCTCACAGTTTTAGAGGAGATATTGTCTGAAGGTTGACGCATTAAGAGCTCAGGTGAGGTTAAAAATAAAGCATGCAATGTTTGGGTACAATGGATATTTGCAAGACTCCTCTTGATGATGTAAATTTTATTAGTATTACACAGTTGAGTAAGTTACTTTATTACTTGTTGCATGGCTTAAAAATCAATTAATTTATTTCCACTGGAAAGGGACTTCGTCATAGTTTTGTAAAATGCATTTAGTTTGTATGGCAAACTTAAATGTGGCAAATCATTAGGAGTGTTAAACAAAGATACCAAAAGCTGGAACCGTTAAGCAAACGTTCATATTTGCTCAAAATTGGAATATCACAATTTTCATTTGTATTAATGACAGCTATGAGAATTGGTTGTTGCGTTATTTGTTGATTGATATTCTCACGTGATGTTATCAATGTATTGTTAACAGTCCAAATACTTTTGTATAAGTCCTGGTGGCCTAGTGTTAAAAGCATTTTTTTCTTGACTTTACCAGTGTGGGTTTGCTCCCAGCTAAAACAATATTTTATACTATTTTATACTACCAGTATAAAAGTATTTTTTCTGCAATTTCAATATCAAAGAGCAAATGAGGATAAAATAAGTGTTTCCAGATGCATTCTCGGGAAAACTTTGGTCCAAAAGCATGCGTGAGTCCCTTTAATGAAGAATTCAAAGAATTGGCTGTTACAAGAATTTTTATTTTTTGCAAATAGAATTATTCCTCAAACACCTGGAGACAGGAGATCCAGGTTCAAGTTCTTGCGCTATAACAACACTGAACCTGGCGACACCATGGCTATCACAACATCAAAATTTATTTTGATAACAGACAAGGTAAATAGTCCTGTCCCTTGTTGTTCTTGTTTTTGACAAATTGAAATGTGTTAAACAGCTTTGGTAGACGATCCCCAGAGGAAATTTTCTGAAAAGTTAACATCTAATTGAGCAACATTGTCGAAAGAACGAACTTGTGTCTTAACCTACACATATAGTGTCATGGACAACACAAAGCATCCAACAATATCCCAACTAATATTGTTGACATAACAAAAAATAACTTAAAGATGCACTCTTACTTCCAAATAAGATTTACGACAATTTATAATCCAAAATGGATGAATAAATGTCAAAAATAATGGTTCTTATAAAGGATACCGAGTATAATTTGAAATAAATGAGCATAAAAGGCGGTATGGTAAGTAGTTAAAGGTTTATCAGTCAAACTTGATATTTGTCATGCATGTGTATGTATTGATTTTGAATAAGAGTGTCACTTTAAAGTAGCATGGCTAATTATAATGCATATTCACCTGACTCTTCTTGGTTTATGTTTGTCTGAGTCCCAGTCATTGCCCATTTTTAATACCAGCACATCATCACTATTCTTAAAACAGTTTTTCGATACCAGTGCATGGAAAACAACAATGATCTTCTGCCTGAAATACAATTATAAAAACAGAGAATAATTAATATAAAATACCAGCTAATTAAATCCCAAATCAAAAGTTTGAGTCTATAGAAGAATAGACAACCTACAACCAGTGAATCATAGACAGTGGTCATAGGTCAATTGAGTTGGGTATACAGTAGACAATCAAAAAATAATGTGGCCTTGGCCTTTGATCTATTGAACCCCAATATAGTAGGTTTCAACAGCTATTCACAAACAACCAACAACTGCAATTGCTTAATCTTACCTCAACATGACATGTTATGGTTGTTTCAAACTATATTTGACAGTGCTTTCTGAAATGTACTCATTTTTCTTCTTGTCCTGTTTTAAAACATGGCTTACCAGCATTGTGTCTACATTCAGGAAATATTTATCACATCATAATTCAATGCAAATGTGTAGTGCATACTATCAACATAGAATGAACTCAACAGTTTACAACCTGTTAGGGTGGTTTCTCTCACAGATGAGCAGATGGATGCCTACTGCAGAAAATGGGGACCTTAATTTGAGCTTTTAACTCTTTTGACGCCGTTGTCGGAAAATGCGAAAGCCCAACATATATTGTGTTTTGTTTATGTTTTTTATTTTGAAGTTGACATTATCGAGTTAAGTGCAACAAACTGGCAGACCGACAGAGTAACATTATTGCAACATAGAATGACATAGTACATGTACGTACTTTTAAATATTTGGCGTCAAAAGGAGTAATGCTTGCTTTTTAAATATCCATAAACAATTTCATATTCAATAATACAAATTATTGAGAACTACAACTTACTTTGGATTTTGCTTCTGGCTAGCTGCCTTGTTCTGTAAAAAATTGAAAAGAGGAGCGAGAACAGGATTATGATGCTGTTTTGATATGACGATAACATGTTATTTTAAAACCTGTCCATATTAGAAAATGTTACAGCCCGGACACAACCACCTATACTATAATTCCTTAGATGTAGCATTCCAAAGTCAACAAACACTAAGTGTAACCTTAGCCTAGAGATAGGAACACGGGTCTTGCACGCGACACGTCGTCTTGGTAAACACAAGTGACAAGTTATTTTAAAAATATGTACAGACAAGAGAAAGTTACAGTTCGGACACGATCGCCTATACTCAATGCGATCCAAAGTAAACAAACACTGAGTGTGACCCAGACCTAAGAGATAGAAACACGGGTTTTGCGCGCGACACGTTGTCTTAGTATGTTGAACACATGTGACAAGTTATTTTAAAATCTGTCCATACAAGAGAAAGCTGCAGTTTGGACGCACGGACGGATGGTCCGCTTTTGATATACCCACCATTGGGTGCATTCAATCTCAATACTGTTCACGTTATTACTTTTCTTTTTCAGATGAAGATATTAGCCTTCAAATGAACCTCGTTGGTCAGATAAGCTTAATTAATATTAATTGCTATGCACTTGCATTTTCAAGATCATTTAAACTATTTCAATTTGTTCATTTTTAGAAGAATTTTATTAGATTTACTGATTACAGATTACAGTTAAGAATACAAAATTATGACCAAGCTGACCAAGTGACGCCTGTATATTTCAACAATACACAGGAGAGAAAAATACATTATAAACTTATTTAATACCTGAATATTTTTGTTTTTATCGTCCCTTGTTTTAGGCGTTTGTGTCCCTGTCTTTGTTAATTCATGTAATTTCACTGGTTCAGTCACTTTCTGTTTTGTATCCATTCCTTCGGAATTCATATTGTGTTTCTTGGAGTCTTTGCTGCTTCGTGCTTGTCTTTTTTCAAAAAAACTTGCTCTTTCCTTACGTGGAAGATCGTCTTCTTCTTCGAATGTGTCAATATTTGTACTCAGTTTCACTTGATGCACACCTTGTCCAAAAATACGTTCTTTTTCTGGCTTACTATTGTCGTGTTTGTCTGGGCATACAGTTGTTCTTTGTAGGCTTTCACCAGCCACTTCCGCCGCCTGTGATATTGACTTGGTCGCAGCAGAATGTGTTGTCGGTCTGTCATTTTTAACCTCATTTTCTTCATTCGTGTTTGAAGGTACATTGCTTTTTCCTTTCTTTCTGGCCCTCTTTTTAGCCCTTTTTACCTTAGACCCTCTGTTGTGACTCTGTATTGATCTTTTTCCACCATGAACCCTCTGTTTTGGCTTTTTGGTGTTCTCAATTTTAAGAACTAATTCACTACTGTCCGAATCAGCAGAGTTATCTTCAGAGTCATTATCATCATCTTCTGAAAACTCGTTATGGAAGGTTTCACCATTGGATGGTACATTCATTGTTTCATCATCATTCATTGTTTCATCATGAGCAATGCTCGAATCATTTATAGACTTTTCTAACTCATTTTCAATTGTTTCATTTCCAGCTTGCTTTTGGCCTGCTGAACTGTTTTGTTCGAAAATCGTTTGTTGTTCTGACTGTCTTTCTTTAATAGCATCTGTTGACACACAGCTATTTATGATTGCTTTGGAACTATCTTCATCTATATTACTATCGTGGTCCTTTTGCATTAAAATTTCCTGTTTTCTTTCGTTGTTTCCATAATCTAGGTTGAAAACACGTAAGTTATTGTCCCCTGCAAGATTAGATGTGTCCATTGAACTGTTTTGTTCGAAAATCGTTTGTTGTTCTGACTGTCTTTCTTTAATAGCATCTGGTGACACACAGCTATTTATGATTGCTTTGGAACTATCTTCATCTATATTACTATCGTGGTCCTTTTGCATTAAAATTTCCTGTTTTCTTTGGTTGTTTCCATAATCTAGGTTGAAAACACGTAAGTTATTGTCCCCTGCAATATTAGATGTGTCCATTGTATCCTCTTCAATGCATTCTGTTGTTTCTACACTGACCAAATTAACCTGATCTTGACTCTGAGTTTCTACAGCTACTGGTTTGTTAGTCTGTGTCTCTTCTTCTTCTGTTAGTTCTCGGGGTTTGGTATGTTCCTCTATTGGTTTAAGAGTTGATGCCTCACCTTGCTGAGCATCTCCAGCACTTAATGTTTTTGTATCTGGCTCTTGCTGCTTATCTCTTTCCCCAGTCTGAGCTTTTATTTTTTGTTCATGATCTGGACCTTCGACACGTAAATGTTTAACTTCAGTGGCTGACTCTTGAACTTCCATGTTAAAATCTGGTTCTTCTGCCTGTTGTGGTTGGTATGTTGGTGTTTGGCAAGGGGCTGGGTGATAATGTTGAACATCATTCTCACTTTTCGACACATTGGTTGTTGTCATAGAAACAGGTTCTGACTTGTCAGCAACAATTGCCTGATTTTCTTGAGATTGTGGAGCATCAGCTCCTAGAAAAAAATAATCTAAATATCACATTTTCAAATAAAGACATTGACTGAATAAGTACATTACAATTATTTAAATACTACTCCATAGGGTCCAAAAAGTTCATTCATACCTTGCTTTGCCATGGGTTGTTCCTTGAATCCACACTCGGGGCAGAAATGTTCTCCCGGTGAAAGCGCAGTTCCACATCTCCCACATTTCTCTATATTAGGTGTTTGGACTTCCAACAAATTGGTATCAACTTTTTTTCCACATTTGCTGCAGAACTTCTGTATTGTCTTTAGTTCGGCCCCACAAAGAGAGCCACTTTCATCCTCCCCATCACAGATGATGACGATAGAGGACAGAAGAGGGATTGTGGGAGGATCAATCATTTTGCACCCACATTGATAGCAGAACCTCTCCTCCCCCTCCAACCCACACTCCGGGTTGGAACATTTTTTCATTGTGTACTGTTCCTGTTACATCCTGAAATTTAAGAGTTTATGGAGACAATTCATCTAATACCACAAGGTTGTTCTGACAACAATACAAAAGATCTAACGCAATAAGTTTTTGGTCTTAAATTAAAACATAAATAATCCGTACGCATAATTTAAATGTGCATGCCGAACTTTGAATGTCAATATATTTTACTTGCTGCTTTAACTAGGCAATTTTAACTGATCCGTTTGCTAATGGTCTAAAATTAATGTAGGTTGAGAAGTAACTGTTCCATTGTTTATTGAAACTAACTTTGTTTTAAACTAAGCAAATCATGCTTGTTGATAAGTCAAGCAAAGCACGAAGCAATTTTGCACAATCAATTTGTACTCTTCAAGAGTTTCGTCTGCCAGTGCGCATTTTTTGCGCATGATTTTACTTGTTGACTGAAGTGAATTGAATTCAAACTGCACATGAATGGATTCTTTGCATGGGAATTGAATCATCAGTAATTATTTCTTTGAATGATACAATGAAAACTACAGAGACAAGCCCGGTAGTCGAATATTTAAAAATAAACCTTGTGAAGACGCACAAGGCAAGGGCCCAAACGACAATGAACAAGGGACACAGACATGTAAACGCCGCATACATAAAAACAAACATCACAAAAAGACGACACACGCATCAAAATAGCTTTACTGATAAATGATGGGAACACCGCATAGGAACAGTTAGTGAAATACTAGTTCACTAGAGCACGTGTCTTCTAGGGGCTTAAACTGGTTGATATGCCCATAAGCTCACTTTGTTGCGTATTCAGTGTGTTTCATACGCATGATTCGAACTCATAGCATTTCATCCAGTGATTCTGAATCCGACGTTTATGATAAGGATGGAATCACTGTGGCTATGACAGTCAAGGTACGTATCCAGAACAAGATTCACCACCCAGCCTTGGCAATCCGGTCAACCACATCAATGGTCAAGTATGATGTTGGGTGGTCCAGTGGCACATAACCAACAGAGTCCAACACCTCAATCCTCGCAACATGATCAACCGTAGCAACGGCTATGATCAACAATGCTCACCATTCCCAATGCAGTTTATGTAGCCATGGCCCAACATGTACATGCATCCCAAGTTAGATGTACACCAGGGCTATACGTCGCAACCAAATGTGCAGACACTTATAAAGCTACAGCTAGGCGATTTTCCGAGAACAAACGGGAATATAACATCCCCGCAGAATAAATAACAGGCACCTACAGAGCCGAGCCAAGTTGATATAAAGAGAGCACTGTGAAAAGTTCATCCTTCAACAGCAGCCAGTGTTGACAATGTCTGAAATTGATATTTCCCAAAAAAATATTTGAAACATGATGTAGATATTTCACTGAACTCAATAGATAAGTTGATGCTTGAAGTGGATAGTACACAGATCGCTAGAAACAAATTCACGCTTAAATTTGATGACACACAGAGCCAACGAGGTAACATGCCGAAGGCTGCCGTTTTATGTGAATTGAATGACGTCGAAAAGCAAAACGTGATATAAGTTTGATGGGCAAAGCAAGTGACTTCTATTATTCGGTAATATATATACACAAGCGGTTGAACTTCGAAGAGCTGTTTGTGAGGCTCGAATAGAACTTAAATAGAGAACAGTTTGGTGAAGAACTAGTTGAGAAATCGGGAAAAGTTAACCTGTAAAGAGATGCTGGAAACACCTGGAGAAGCTTTTCCAAAGCACGATAATGCATAAAAAGGATCGGCAAAATGAGTCTTGCAATTAGCTTTTTAAGCTTCCAGAGACTTGCCTGGAAGCATTAATGATGGAGCAAGCAATACCGAGGTTATGTATGGGTTCTCCTGAAAATGGGTCAAGGGTTAAAGTAAAAAACCTATACGCTAGACAAGAAACATGTATTTCTTGCCACTAGAATCGGGAAAGTCAGAGAGCTTTTCCTTACAAGGTCTAGAAAGACACTCGTGTCACCAAATATGGCAGAAAATGACTCAATAACAAATAATTGATGTCCCCTTCTGTGGGATTAAGCACAATATAAGGATCAGTGCCTGCAATGAGAAGAGGCACATTAGGGGAGAATGTATAATGTGTATTTCTACAGAGGATGACATCCATACAGCATGAGAGTAGACCTCCAGAGATAGGAGTGGGAACACTGTGGAAGCAATACTGTGAATGAAAATCCTGCAACAATGGTCATGGTACAATCACAAGAGCCGCACCTCTCCATGTCTACAAGTTTTCATAGTTGTGATGTGGATGTTCACAAGGTTAATCTGCTGCACCAGAACACGCTGCCAAATGAAAGTTATTCGCTGGGTACTTCAGAGGAGACAAACTCCTGTAATAGGCGAGGTGTCAGCCGGTTCCACCTGACTCCAGGTTTGACCTGTTCACCATAGGTGACAGAATGTTCGGAGTTACCAAAACATAGAAACAAATTTCTTACAAAAGACAAAGCTGTTTCTTGGGCTCAGAGGAAGATACAGAATGTGCTGTAAGTGACGATAAGAGATGTGATCCGGACAGCATGTGCATAATGAGAATTTCTGATCCAAGAAACAGGAAGATGAGCCATTATTACTTTTATTTCCTATAAAAATGGTTAATGCGTTTAACCTCTTCGGAAAACAGAATACCTTAAACACACATCGACTGATTGTCACTTCGGAAAGAACGAGTATAAGCTTGGTAGAATATTGGCATGAATGACTGAAATATTTATGGCGCGTAATTTCCAATGACAAAGCATACAAAGTACATGTAGCTGGAACACGAAAAGGTCTACGAAACCCAAATGGTGAAATGGGTTTGGACTAATTTGAAAGCTGGATTAAATGAACATACTTTTGCAGTGCTTTCATGCGGTTTGTTAATTAGTAATATTATTAAATGATGCACACATTAAATACGGAAAAGGGAGATGGAAATACATGTCGATCTTTAAAAATATAAACAGAGCTTCTTGATTGCGCGAATATTATGTAGACGAATACTACAACTCCAATTAATTACAGCTACACATGCATAAGGGTTTGACACTCACAGATATAGGCCTGTGTACAGTGACTGATACGGTATAGAAGACATTGGCAGAAACAGTCATGAGGACAGTGACGAGGATTGTATAAGAAGTTTTAGCCAGGCAAAAGTCTAAACTCAACTCCGTCTATTTGTGAGCGGATCTAGACATACACCTCAAATAATGGAGGGACTGAAGTGTTCGTTTTATGGCCTGCTGTTCTGTGCAATTACATAGTAAATGACATAAAGGACAGGGAGGAGTGTGGCTAAGTTGGTAAAAAAACAGCACCTAACGTCCGGTGACCATTTGCAGGCGAGACGTTATATTTAATTATTGACTGTGCAGTTATGGGAGACCGAAAGGAGATTTCCGTTCCCTACTGTTTCCTGTCTTGCGTATTGCAGAAATTTGTCATAGTTGTTTATAACCGCGTTTTCCTACTGTTTTGATTAAATATGTTCGATTACTGCGTGTCGAAATTGGCACCAAATACGACATAATCGCAAAAATAGGCGCTTTCTTTTTCAGATCTGGTGAATTTTACTGCAACAGCATTCCATTATATATTTCTTTCATCTCATAATGGCATACGAGCCCTTGTGAGCCTCAGGGCCCTTACTAGCATTATTTCAGTGCTACGAGCGGCACTGCTACAATAATTCAAGTATGCTATTATGAATATTTGTTCTAATTCGCGTGTGTTGTCCTGGACAGGGGCAATTAGTTAGATATTTGTATTGCTTAATTATGACCTTTCATTAGTATTGCTTATTTACAGATTAACGTTACCGCATTTAATGATAAATAAAGGCTATAAGCGTAAGCATGGCTTCTTTCTTAACGCCTAATAGATAGATCAAAAGCTTCTGTTCTGATCAGCGATAACTACTATGAATACATTACAATGCTCATGCTTTTCTACGCTTTCGTTCTAGTGTCAAGAATAAACAATGGATGTGAGGACAATAAAAGCTGACTGTTACTATGGTTGCTAAGGAAATCATTGGTTGCTAAGGAAGTCATTTGTGGCTAAGCTACTTTGTAATTGTTAGTAATGTACGTGCTTGCTGAGACAGTCAATGCTTGCTAAGGACATCATACGTTAAAAGGAAGACAAAGGTTTCAATGGACGAAGGTAGTTGCTAAGGTAATCATTGGTTGCTAAGGAATTTATCGTAAGCTAAGGAAAACACTAGTTACTAAGGATATCATTGGTTGCTGTGGATGAAAGAAGATGGTAACGAAATCATTCTTTTTTATGTTTGGGATGTAGTGTATGCTTAAGAAGCTTTTGAATTCTAAGGCAGTCAGAGTTTTCTAAGGAAGTCATTGATGAAGATAGTTGCAAAAAGGTTTGTTGGTACAAGGGAATTATCTGTCTGCTAAAGGAGTCATTGGTTGCTTAACAAGTCATTGGTTACCATGCTTGTAAGTAATTGCTAAGGTTGTCATTGGTTCTTGAAAAAGGCATAGGTTGCCTATGAAGTCATTGGTATCTAAGGTAGTTAGTGGTTGCTTAGTAAGAAATTGATTGCTAAGGTTCCTTGGTTGATAAGGAAGGACGTGATTACTAAGGAATAAATTGATTGCTATGGAAGTCATCGGTTTGTAAGGAAGTCATTGGTTACTTAAGAAGTAGATATGTGATAGGGAACTATCTGGTTGCTAAGGTATTCTTTAATTGGTTTCCAGAGAAGTCATTAGGTGCTATGAATGTTAGAAGTTGCTAAAGCTTAGGTAGTCATTGGTTGCTTAGAAAGTCATAGGTTGTTAAGGAAATCTTTAGTGGCTTATGTAATTATTGGTTGCTAAAGTAGTCGATGGTTCCTAAGGAAGCCATTGCTTAAAACGGAAGTCATTGATTTCTATGGATGAAGGTAGTTGCGAAGGTTATCATTAGTGGCTAAGAAATGAATTGGCTCCAAATAAAGTCTTTCGTTGCAATGGATTCAGCTAGTTGTTCATTATTAAGTGGTTGCTAAGGATGTCATTGATTGCTGAGAAAGTTTTACGTTGCTAAGAATGTCATTGATTACTAGAGTATTAAGTGGATTCTTATGAAATATCTCAGTCTACGGAATTGACATAAGCCCGACTCTTACACACTAGTAAATATTCAATAAATCCTGCACAATTCTATCCGAAAAGCCCGGCGTGATTGTTTACATCTTGTAAATGAAACAAGCAGTTCTTTAATAAAAATAGAATTTATCATTCTGTGACGGTTTCATTTTCAGGATCGTGATCAGCGCAATTTCTCATTTTCATTTAGATATGTATAACGCTCGAGTTGCTTTCTGTCGAAAGTATTCAGTAAGCATGGCCGTCTGCCCTGGTTGGTCAACAAATCGCTCAGGTGGCAATATTACAGTAGTCAGTATAGGTTTCTTTAATATTATACATTGCATGCTGTTCCATTGATACGTTTTGGTTACAGCGACATTACGAGTGTGAAACGCAATCGATACGCTGACATCCACACTGCTATTAATTCAGGAAGAGTTTCATTACTGCGAGGTGGGTACCAGTGATATTGTTATTTTTCCAGCGAAATGTCCTTGGCACGCCTAAGTTATTTTCCTGGTGCTAAACCAGGAAGGTATGTATCAAACCAGCCAAGGTAACGATTAAAGTGACAATATAGACTAAATGCTTTTTATGTACTCTCGTGAATAAAAAATTGTTAAAGACACTTTTTCAAGGCTTTATTTTACTTGATTAGAAATTTAACAGTATTTTGACAGAATTTGTGCTTTAAATTTGCTTGTGAATATATCGGAATCTCCGGGCTTTGTATTCGGGCTTGTTAAATTTTGGCTTCACGAAGCCCGGCGGGTCGTTCGATGAAATCCAAATTTCGTACACCGTTTAAATATCTAGTTGCTAAAGTAATGTAGTCATTGGTTGCTAAGGAAGGCATTGGTTACTATGATGTTTGTTGTTGTCTTGAACGTAGGTAGTTTGCGAAGGTTATCATTCGTAGCTAAGGATGCCATACGTCGCTTAAGGGTCATAACTTACGTTTGTAAAACAGTGTACAAATGTGTGGGCAATACAAATTAAAATTATTAATTATGTCTAAATTATATAAGTATTTGTAATTTGATAGCAGTGTGATGTCAACTCGTCTTTTGCGTTTCATACTATGAAGTTTGCATTTTTTGAAATCGGTATGGCCACATACTGATAAAAGAAATGCACCGTCACTTAAAATGAACATAATAAACCGTAATCTGATAAGTTTCTGAAATTCAAAAACGAAAGTAGAATTTATAAAAAAAAAGATATATCTAAATGCATGAAAATTTCTAGGTATAAATTCGATAATGGCCCGATTGTTCAGAATCTGAAACATCATGTTTTGATGTACACTTGTGAATTAAATGATATAAAATCCCCTTTTCCCGGTTTCAATTAAATTCATAAAGAAGATACTAGTATTTCGACAGAATACGTGCTTAAAAATAACTGGTGAATATAACAGAATCACCAAGCTTGTTACTATGTATTCGGACTTCAACAAGCCCGGCGGACCTGTTCATACAAATTGAAATCCAAATTTCATACACTGTTATCTGGTTGCTAAGATACTGTTGTCATTAATGGCTGAATACGTCAGTGTTTGCTAAAGAGGTATGTGGTTGCTAAAGAAGTGTGTGGTTGCTATGAGCGTAAGTTGTTGCTAAGGTTGTCATCTGTAGCTTAGGTTGTCATTGGCAGTTAAGGAAGTCATACGTTGCTAAGGAAATCATCGGTTGCTATGGATCTAGAAAGTTGCTAAGGGAGTAAGTGGCTGCTAAGGAAGTCATAAGTTGCTTAGGAGTTCTATTGTTGTTATGCAGCTAGGTACCTAAGGAAGAAAGTTGTTGCAAAGGAAGTCATTGGCTGCGAAGGAAAACATTGCATGGTTCCTTAAATAGTTAGTGGTGGTAAAGGAAGTCAATGGTTGAAAAGAAGTCATTAGTTGCTAAACAAGTCATTGGTTGCTATTGATGTAGATAGTTACCAACCACTACAGGAGGCCACATAACAAATATCAAAGGTCTGTAGACTGTTTCAACGCAGAATTTTAGATATGACTTCTATATAATTAAATCTGTATAAACGTCACAAATGGCAATTCATTGTTTCGTTTTATCTCCTAAACTTCCCGTTCATTTAAATACTTGCTAACGTTAATCCATTCGAATGTGTAGCAACGTGATGTAACTATATTACTAAACCAAAAGTAGTATGTTAGGCCAAAACATTCCTGTGTTTCAGGTAACATGCCGAAAAAATAGGGTCGGTAGGTGGGATTTTTTTGTTGTTATTTTTTATCACACACAGTATCTATTTCAATTTACAGTATCATGCAAAATTCTGTTGCATCGGATCAACTATCTTGTATCTAAGCGTTTCATAATTCACAAAATGTCAGAAAAGGAACAGCATTGTTAAATGCGTGAAATCATTACCTTTCCTTCGACAGCCTATAACGGAGTTGGAACTCCCTTTGTCTTTAAGCGGAGCAGGGGTAGGGACAGGGTAAAATATTCGTCATACTCCACTATAAACTTCAGTGTTGTTGAGAAAAGTTCTCGAACATTTTATGCCTGCGAAACGCGGACATTCACTAACGTCCATTGACAGTATAGACGCCACCATTGTGTTCTTCCTGTTGACAAAGCGCCTTGGTAATACAGATCAGAAATGAGGAAGATAACAACGATGTATTTAATTTTTGAAATTCACCTTTATGCCTAAAAATATTCGGGTCGGCGTGGAAAAATAGGGAAGGTCGGGTTACCGGAAACACAGGTGTTTTGGCCTTCTATTTCCTATAACATACTATACATTTTATCCTTACTAAACTTGGCAAATATGTTATTCAGCTGTCGTCTGGCCATGTTTACCTGCGACAATTGTACGGTGTTGTGATTCTAATTAAACACTTAAAATGCTTCAAATCCGGGTTTCAGGGGGCAAATTGACCCTCACCATGGCAATGCCCTGGACCCTGCTCGAAAAGTGCCGACAATTTCGAAATATCCAGAATTAATACAACATTGATATCTGAACAATACAATCAAGTACAATACTTACTTGTTTATAATCCTGGCATAACTTACATTTGTTAAACACTGCACGAGTTTGTGTTCCATTTAATTTAAAATTGTTAATGAATTTATTATAAATTAATATGATTAACTCCTAAATTGATAGCAGTGTGGGCTTCAACTCGCCTATTGCGTTTAACACTTACAAAAAAAGGCATTTTTTTGAAAAAGTTATGGACACATACTGATAAAAGAAAATGCACTGTCATCATTTTACAAATTACAGATAGTTATCTGATGATTTTCTGAAATTAAAAAACGAAAGTAGGATTTAAGAAGTTATATTTAAATGTATGAAAATAACTTGTTTTAAGGTATTAATCCGATCAGATGAAGAACTGAAACATCACTCACGTTCTTGCAGAATGTTTTCTTGCTCAATAGTGTGTCTTGCCTTAAATATTTTTACATTTTACTACGACGTCTTTCCATGAAGTTCCGTTTCTGAAACGAAAGTAGGAACGCCCTCTAGCGTAAATGACGTAATAGGTTATTATAAACTATAACTTATAAGTCTGTATTATTACCTAACAAATATTGGAGCTTAGGCACAGGGATTTCACGCATTGTTCGATTTTAAATGATAGTTAAAATCATTTTGAAATCAATTACAATTATTGACAAAAAATAACAATATGACAAAAAAGTTGTCGCAAAAAACTTTATTATTACCTTGCACATACTAAACGAATCATAGATAATATAGTTATGAAAGGAACAAAAAGGGATTTTTTTTTAATTCTTACTATAAATACTTTTTATCTATTTTGTTATTTAAGTATGATTTTAAAGCATTTTTGCTCATGTCGAATACCAACTGCACTAGGTTTCTCACCATACTAATGTAACGTGCGACGTTAAACAAACACCAACAGATCCCTTCAGAGAAAAGCATGCTCGACCCTGAAGGGGTCCGCTTGTCTTTATATACAGTTTATTTTTAATCCATACAGAACCCAGGCTTTGCTTTTTGCATATTACCAACCAAGTTAACATACGTATTATGAACGTACTTCCACTTATAACGGAATGTTATACTATGAACGCATATCCGCCGCCTACAGCGGATCGTTACACCTAATCCGCATACAGCGGACCATTACATTACTTTCCCCTCCGAGAAGACTCGTCTGGGAAACTCAAGGGTAAGGCAACTCCGTTCCGGCAGTTGTCAATATCCCATAATCTTTTGAACCAACAGATACGGGTTCCCAGGTCAAGGCATAGCGTCGGGTTGAGGCCTGTCTCAATGATATTGTGTCTTGGATGCATGACAACATGGGAAGTAATACTGATGATTTTTAAAGATTGGTTGTATGTAGCCGTAGTGTTTATTTTTATCATGTGTATCTGCCTTATTCTTTCTATATATGTTTTTGTATATATACGTATATTTGTTTGTTAAGCACTTTTGAACGTATGTTTTTTATGATAAAAGTGTTATATAAATGGGGTATAATAATAATAATAAGTTAACATACGTACTATGAACGTACATCCGCTTATAACGGAATGTTATACTATGAACCCACATCCGCCGCCTACAGCGGACCGTTACACCTAATCCGCTGCCTACAGCGGACCGTTACATTACTTTCCCCTCCGAGAAGTCCCGAGTATTGGGCTGGGAAACTCAGGGGTAAGGCAACTCCGTTTCGGCAGTTGTCAATATCCCACCGCTGCCACCATTTGTAACGTGCGACGTTAAACAAAAACCAACAGATCCCTTCAGAGAGAAGCATGCTCGACTCTGAAGGGGTCCGCTGGTCTTTATATACAGTTAATTCTCAATCCATACAGAACCCAGGCTTTTCTAATTTGCATATTACCAACCAAGTTAATTAACATACGTATTATAAACGTACTTCCGTCTATAACGGAATGTTATACTATGAACGCAAATCCGCCGCCTTCAGCGGACCGTTACACCAATCCGCCGCCTACCGTTTCTGAATATCACACAATGTTGGAAGAAATCGTGCCTGCCACATGTTATACTAACTGTCCCTTTTCTTTTTTTATACTTTTTTCATCTTGACACATCATTACTGGAGTGTATTACTGTGGCTAGGATAGTCGAGGTACGTATACAGAACAAGGTTCACCACCAAACCTTGGCAATCCGGTCAAACACATCAATGGTGTGCTAAACCAGGAAGATTATGTTATATCATGACAATATAGGCCAAATGCTTTTTATATACTCTCGTGAATAAAAATTTGTAAAATACACTTTTTCAAGGTTTAATTTTACTTGACTAGAGAGATAACAGTATTTTGACAGAATTTGTGCTTAAAATGTGCTTGTGAATATAACGAAATCTCTGGGCTTCTTACTTTGTATTCGGGCTTATTAAATTTTGTCTTCACGAATGAAATCCAAATTTTGTACACCGTTTAAATATCTAGTTGCTAAACTACTGTAGTCATTGGTTGCTACGGAAGACATTGGTTGCTATGATGTATGTTGTTGCTATGAACGTAGGTAGTTCGCGAAGGTTATCATTCGTAGCTAAGGATGCCATACGTTGCTAAAGGGTTATAACTTACATTTGTAAAACAGTGTACAAATGTGTGTACAATACAAATTAAAATCATTAATTATGTCTAAACTATGTAAGTATTTGTTATTTGATAGCAGTGTGGGTGTCAACTCGTCTTTTGCGTTTCATACTATGAAGTTTGCATTTTTTGAAATCGGTATGTCCACATACTGATAAAAGAAATGCACCGTCACTTATAATGACAGTTAAAAGACCGTAATCTGATAATTTTCTGAAATTTAAAAATGAAAGTAGAATTTATAAAAAAAAGATATATATAATGTAATAAAATTTCTAGGTATAAAATCGATAATATGTTAAAATCTGAAACATCACTCACGTGTTGCATTACCAATGACATTGTTGTTTCCAGTGAAATGTCCTTGGCAACGCTGAATAATTTTCCTGGTGCTTAACCAAGAAAAGACGTATCAAAACCCGCGAGGTTATGATAAAAGTGACGATATAGATCAAATGCTTTTAATGTACACTTGTGAATAAAATGATATAAAATCCCCTTTCCCGGTTTCATTTTACTTGACGAAGAAGAATTAGATACTAGTATTTCGACAGAATAAGTGCTTAATAACTGGTGAATATAACAGAATCACCAAGCTTGTTACTATGTATTCGGACTTCAACAAGCCCGGCGGACGTGTTCATACAAATTGAAATCCAAAATTCATACCCTGTTATCTGCTTGCTAAGATACTGTAGTCATTGATTGCTAAATACGTCAGTGTTTGCTAAAGAGGTATGTGGTTGCTAAAAAGGTATGTGGTTGCTATGAGCGTAAGTAGTTGCTAAGGTTGTCATCTTTAGCTTAGGATGTCATTGGCAGTTAAGGAAGTCATACGTTGCTAAGGAAGTCATCAGTTAATATGGATCTAGAAAGTTGCTAAGGGAGTAAGTGATCGCTAAGAAAGTTATTGGTTGCTTAGGAGTTATATTGTTGTTATGCAGCTAGGTACCTAAGGAAGAAAGTTGTTGCAAAGGAAGTCATTGGATGCTAAGGAAAACATTGCATGGTTCCTTGAATAGTGAGTGGTGGTAAAGGAAGTCAATGGTTGCAAAGAAGTCATTAGTTGCTTAACAAGTCATTGGTTGCTATGGATGTAGATAGTTACCGACCACAACAGGAGGCCACATACCATATATATAAAAGGTATGTAGACTGTTTCAATGCAGAATTTAAGATATGACTTCAATAATCTTAAATCTGTATAAACGTCATAAATGGTAACACATTGTTTCGTTTTATCTCCTCAACTTCGCGTTCATTTTTAATACTTGGTAACGTTCAATCCACTTAAATGTGTAGCAAAATGATAAAACTATATCACTTAACCAAAAGTAGTATGTAAGGCCAAAAACATTCCTGTGTTTCAGGTTACATGCCGATAAAATGGGGTCTGTTGGTGGGATTTTTGTGATTTTTTGTTGTTGTTTTTGTCACATACAGTTTCTATTTCAAATTACAGTATCATGCACTATTCTGTTGCATGGGATCAGCTATCTAAAATCTAAGCGTTTCATAATTCACAAAATGTCAGAAAAAAACAGCATTGTTTAATGTCTGTATTCATTACCTTTCTTTCGACAGCATAGCCTATAACGGACATGGAACTCCCTCTGTCTTTAAGCGGAGCAGAGTAGGGACAGGGTAAAATGTTCGTCAAACTCCACTATAAACTTCAGTGCTGTTAAGAAAAGATATCAGGCATTTTAAGCCTGCGAAACGCGGACATTCACTTACTTCCACTAACAGTTTTGACACCGCCATTTTGTTATTCCTGTTGACAAAGCGCCCTTGTAATACAGATCAGGGATGAGAGTTTTTTGATGGATCACAAAGGACCCGGAGCAGAGACACCGAAACAACGAAAGTATATAAACGACGATGTATTTAATTTTTGAAATTTACCTTTTTGCCTAAAAAAAAAGGGTCGGCGAGGAAAAATAGGGAAGGTCGAGCTACCTACCGGAAACACGGGTGTTTTCGACATTCTTATATTATACCATACATTTTATCTTAACTAAACTTGGCAAATCTGTCATCCAGCTGTCGTCTGGCCATGTTTACCTACGATAATTGTATGGTGTTGTGATGCTGACTTAACGCTTAAATGCTTCAAATCCTGGTTTCAGGGGGCAAATTGACCCTCACCATGGCAATGTCCTGGACCCTGCTCGAAAAGTGCCGACAATTTCGAAATATCCAGAATTAATACAAGATTGATATCTGAACTACTCAATCAAGTACAATACTTACTTGTTTACAATCCAGTCATATCTTACATTTGTTAAACAATGCACAAGTGTGTATGAAATGTAATTTAAAATTGTAAATGTATTTATTATAAATTAAGAATATGATTAAAATCACTCCTAAATTGTTAGCAGTGTTCGCTTCAACTCGTCTATTGCGTTTCACACTCACTTTTTTTTTTGAAAACGGTATTGTCCCATACTGATAAAAGAAATGCACTGTCATCATTTTACAAACTACAGTGAATAGGCCGCTATCTGATAATTTCCTGAAATTTAAAAACGAAAGTAGAATTTGTAAAAAAACGAACAGTGGAGGATCTACCGGGGGGCACCTAGGGCCCGTGCCCCCCCCCCCCCCCCAGCGGACCGGCAAGTAATGTTTTCGGGGGCACATCTATATTGATTTAACTGTACAAATAAGTTGTTTGTCACAATTTAAATTTTATGTCAGCATTTGAGCAAATAAACAACCTGATTGTCGAGTATAATATAGTATTCGAAACGAAAGTCTTTTGAAAAATGACATTCGATAAACAAAAATTTGCGCCGCATTTTACACAGACAGCTGATCAAAGGTAGACAAATATGGCTGCAGTTATACGCATAAGTTTACTGTTTATAAAATATATCATATTCCAGAAATATAAAAGTTGTTTTAAACTGTTAACATGTGCACATTATATGTTCGTCATTGCTTTTAATAATGTCATTCTGTGCCAACAAGATATGTATGTGCATGACGTGCATTAAACAAATGTGTAAATTCAAAACGTTGCCGCTTTAAACCTTTCCATTTCGGCCTTTATTATCGTCTCGTTCTCTGAATTATGTTAGAGCCTTTGTAAATTAATTCATTATAATTTATTTAAAACCTTTTTTGGAATGTGTTGTCAAGTTTTTTTAATTCAGTTAACTTAAATTTATAACAATGACATCCTAAGTACCTACAGTATCATTGAGTGCAACTAATAACACTTGATAGTAGGCCTACTTGATAGCACTAATTTAAAGCTTAAAAATGTGTGTCCCAGGTGGACGAGTTGTCAACTGCTTAGCCTATAGGATATTAATCCGTCGACCCTGGTTCGATTCCTCAAAACGGCTAGATATCTTTGTTTTGTTTTTTTGAAAGGTTTATCTTAGTTAATGATATCTTTTTAATTCAATTTATCTGCCATACATTATTGACAGTGAAGACAAATGTTAATTCCATGTCATTATATGATTAAAATAATGCATTCAAAAACAGTTTGATATGTTTATAATTAGTTGTGCCCCTCCATTTAGAAAGTCCTGGACCCGCCACTGAAAAAGTTATATTTAAATGTATGAAAATAACTAATTTAAAGGTATAAATTCGATCAGATGAAAAATTGAAACATCACTCACGTTCTTGCAGAATGTTTTCTTGCTCAAAAGTGTTTCGATCTTAAAGTATTTTTATATTTTACTACGACGTCTTTCCTTGAAGTTCTGTTTCTAAAACGAAAGTACAAACGCCCTCTGGCGTAAATGACGTAATAGGTTATTATAAACTATAACTTTAAAGTCTGTATTATTTCCTGCGCATTGATGTCACCTTACAAATATTGGAGCTAAGGCACGGGCATTTTACGCATTGTTTGATTTAAAATGATAGTCATAGTCATTTTAAAATCAATAACATTTATTGACAAAAAAGAATACCAATATGACAAAAATGTTGTTGCAAAAACACTTTATTATTACCTTGCACATACTAAACAAATCATCGGTAATATACTTATGAAAGGAACAACAAGGGATTTTTTATTTGATAAAAAAGACATACTATTTATACCTTTTATGTGTTTAATTGTTTAAAGTGACACTATTATTCAAAATCAATACATACACATGTATAACAAACGTAAATTTTGACTGATAAACTTTAAACTACTTACTATTTAGTGCATTTATGGAAAATATTAATTATTGATAACAAGATTGTAACCGTGTATTTAATAGCAGCAAGCGCAAAAATATTAAATGATTGGTGAATGCTAAATGATTTACTGTGGTCTTCTATAGTTATATAAGGTAGAAATACCGTGTTTTATGGTCATTTCTTTCAAATTCAACTCGGTATCCTTCATAAAAACCATTGTTTTCGACATTTATTCATCCTTTTTGCAATATTAAAACAATATTATTATTATTATTATAGGGATACATGATTGCAATTGTCAATGGGGAAGTGTATACGGATAAATTTTAGTTTTGAAAAAAAGATTTGTTAATGATATCAACTCTTATTCAACTTTACTTAAAATTTGTGGTCAATAACCGTTTTGATGCTTCCAAAACGTCATATAAAACGAATAAGCCTAATGTTTAAAACAGGAAATTAAAAAAAGTTATTCCCTGTGTTTTTGTATTGACTGGTCGCCGGTCATACGAGTTCGTTATTTTAGAAATTTACTTTCTGTGAAAACGATTTATATACAGGCTGTGGTAGTAAATAAGCATGTGAGAATTTACGGGCATATTGTGAATAATAGTTTAAATTATGCATTCGATAACAAATATAAGTGCCTTATCACGACATTAATTGACTATTAAAAATTCAAGTGATATAAAATGGAAGTACAAAGCTTAATTCACACGATTTTACTAACAAATATAAGTCGCAATAACGAAATTAACACTATTTAAATTTAACTGATATAAAATGAAAGTTTAAAGCGCAATTGACACGATTTAAAACAAACATTAATGAATAAAAGTAGGCCGAAAAGGATCAGGCCGAAATATTATCTCGGCCGAATCGACCCGACACCAATAATTTTATCGGTGATAATGCAAGGTACCAGTATAAATAATTTACGCATGCCGGAGACGACCGAGTAACTACGATCTAGAAAGTTGATTAAACCGTCATAGTTCGGCTATGTCCGTGTTTATTCGGAATGTTAACAATTGTATATATTGTCACATGTCTTTATTGAGCCAATTGGGTATCGATATTTTTCACGTGACACAACGATTCAGCGTCCTCCTCCATCTTTTTGCGGGGAAAGAAAACGCGAAAACTCACTATGGTAAGGGGTGTTTTAGGACATTTTCACCAAGGGCAAACTTTATTTTCTCCATACAATGGCATGCAATGTACCGTTACGAACACAACCATATGTCCTCATTAACGGCTGTCGATGTAGACTGTATACTGAATAAGGGAAATGCTTTGTATTCTACCATAGTCGAAAGTATAAACGCGGCTCGATATTTATCGCATAATGATTTGCCAACATCCGTTAGGTTTAGAAATAATCTATTTTGTCCGCAATATATGCTTGATGTTTACTATGGTAACGTAAACGGTGATTATGACATCCATTTGGGTTCAATACCCATTCAGCCGCGTCTTTGATGCCTAACATCAACATTCGTCTTGTTAATTATGGTAAACCTTATTTGGGAGTAAGAGTGCATCTTTAACTCAAATTTTTTGCTCAAATCTAATACCAACTGTACTAGGTTTCTCGCCATCCTACATGTAGTATATTAGTTAATACTTTTATCTTTAATTTCTGTGAGCTGGATTCCCAAAATTTTAACTGTTAAAGAAACAGAGTTGTTATTAAGGTCAAGGAATTTAAAGTTTTTCAAGTTATCTTGCTTTCTTATTTTGAGATTGGTTGTTTAAGAAAGGAACGGAGTTCGTCTGATGTTGAATTTTCCCTCATTCCAGCCTCTAACGATCAATTCTGGGGGGAAGCGTTTCTGAATATCTCGCAATGTTGGAAGAAATCATGCCTGCCACATGTCATACTAAATGTCCCTTTTCTATTTTTTCATCTTGACACATCATTACTGGAGTGGATTATCAAAGAAAACTATATATACAATTTGAACGAGTGTAAAATTATGCAAATTGGAATATCATTTAAGTGATGAAACTACATCGTATTTCTAGTATAAACATAGGTCCAAGTGGTCGTCAAAGTTTTTCTTACATCGTATCATTAAAAAGCTTTTGGATTTACTTGGTATAATTCTCGACAAAAGTCCAAATACCCTAATCAGTGGAATGTGTTTTAAGCAAAACAATCATACGTGCGCTTTATCACAACCTTGTTGTGCCTTGTAGAGCAGAGTTTCATCACTTTTCACATACTACAGTTTCGGATATTTGAGCTAACTCAAAAATCATGTTTATTCTATGTGCATGCAGTAAGGTTATGGGTTATATGTGTCGAGTAAATAAAATTATAGCTTTAATTGTTTTCCAAGAAAGTCATTTAGACCCTAAATCGTACGCCTACCCTCAAACCACTGGCTCCCAACCTACATGTAGACCTCTCAGCACTCTTAAACATTAGATTCTGGATTTATAAGCCTCTGTTTTAAGACGAGCGGCACGCCTCAATGTATGTTTCGGACAGAGGACATCTCTTCACTGTGATGTCAGCCTTTGAATGTGGCTTCATATTCAAGTCCCAAATCTGTTTTTGAATCCGGTTCCTTCTACCTACCGCAGTCTACTTTTATGTAGCCTTTCGAGGCGACTCTATCGTTGTGCTTGACCTAACCAGGGGGGGGGGGGGGTCCAACGTGTATTGTTTTTTTTTTCCAATTTTAAGTGAGGAAAATGTGTGATGCGGAATAAAATGGCGGGATTTTGGTGTTTTGGGAGGGTAATTTCACCTCACCGGGTTCGATTCCCGACCTCGGCGCATATGAGTTTGGCTTGGTATTCAGGCTGAATACCAAGCCGGACAAGTGGGTTTCCTTGGGTACTCCGGTTTCCCCCCACAAAACCATCTCACACGCTCGCGTAACAACGTGCCAACGGGAGTGATAAATATAATGTTGTTATAACTTGTTTCACAATCGTTGTAAAATAAATAAATTTAAACAAAACTAATACATTGAGCGGCAATACATTGTTATTTAATCATGACATTATTTTTTTTTTGTATTGGTGAACTAAAATAAACTGAATGATTTTGAAATGAATGTACGTATGTAACGTTTCTTCCCTAGCTAGCTCGGACACGCTACCTTAAATTAAACTATAAACCTATTCTCGGACTGCATTGTCCCAAAAATTAAGTATGAAATTAATATTATATACACGTGATTAACAATGATTGCTTACAAAACCGAATGATTAGAAATAATTGGTATGGTTCAAGAATCAACGTTCAATTATCCCAAAAGCAAGAATGAACAAACAGAAACACTACAACAACTATTCTGTAACTTCTAACAGGACCAGCATACAAAACGCTTATAAACCAATCACAATATATCAGCGAAACCCACAGTCCTAAATGTATAGCTTTTACGGGGAATCAAACCATTGACCCTGTTCCGTCTGTATCGCAATGATCCAGGCTTACTAAGAGGCCAAAAAGAAACCCCACGGATGTCCGAACCTGGAAACTAGAAGCTGTAGCGCAATGCTTCACTTTAATTCTCCTAGCCTCCAATAGTTCAGAACCCGCCCTAAACAGTACAAAAAGATACTTCAAAGCTTCCCTATATATTATTAACTTGATGTTCTCACATCGGCGTCGAGACACGAACTAACTATTTCTATGCATTTCTCTTTTTATATACCCTAACATCACGTGACCAAAATGGAATGGTCCATTTTAACAAGCACGATGGACGAAACCATTATATATAACTAACGTTACAGAGTAGGGGTGTCAAGTTTATCAAACTTACGAAAAAGTAGAAAACTATTAAGAATACAACTTAGTTCGTATTAATTAATTATTTACTAGCTAAATTTAGACATTTAATACTAAAACCATAACATTAGTATTAAATACACGAAATCATCATAAAGAAGTCATAGCGATAAAGCGAAAATCAAATACTCTATAAAATTCACTAAAACAGAAATGATTATTTTCCGGGCTCCGGACTACATGATTCCATGAACATTACACGTATACGTAGATGTGACTTAACTATTTCAAGCCTGTGACTGTGAAGCTGCATAGCTAAATGTTTAGTTAATCAGAGTAACGATGGATATAGACGCTGCCAGGAAGATTGCCACCTTTCTCCGGTCGACAGCCTGAACGCAGCCCTTCTCCAGTAGAAAACCTGTATGCCGTCATTCTCCTATAGCAAGTTTCAATCATTCGAACTCCTCGGCCATTTTATCGAAAACAACCTCGGATGTATGCAGGTACATCAGTTGAAGTAGTTCGTAAAATTTTGAATTATATCATAAATTAAATGTAGTGTTTTAGAGTTGTATTTATTGATCTAAGTCGAAATTGATTGCCATTTAATTGTATTATTGCAAACATAATTAAGAATCCCAAGAGTTAAGTCACAAAGTTTAACTGCTAAATAAAATTACTACGCGATCTACTTGCAGCGGACTTAAACGTACCACTTTTCGAGTATGTAAACCGTCCAAATACATCCGAGGTTGTTTTTGAAAAAAATGGCCGAGGAGTTCCGAATGGTTTCAATGCCGCCTCTCTCTGGTAGCCAGTCTGAATGCTACCGTTTTTGGGGATCAAGCCACTCTCCGGTTCCCAACCTTAATACCACCTCTCTCCGGTACCCAACCAAATTTCCGCCTGTCTCCGTCTTTCCGGAACCAAGCTTGAATACCTCTCTCCGATACCCAGCCAGAATACTGACTCTCTGAGTATCGCCTTTTCCCGGTACCAAGCCCGATTATCGCATTTCTCCGGTACCTTGTCTAGATGCTACCTCTCTCAGGTACCTAGTCTAGTCAATACCGCCTCTCTCCAGTACCAAGCCTGAATATCGCCTCTTTTCGTTATCTGGTACCCAGCCTGACTTTCGCCTTTCTCCGGTACCCGGTCTGAATACCGCCTCTCTCCGGTACCCGGCCTACATACCGCATCTATCCAGTACCCAATCTGAATTCGTTTCTTCCGGTACCCAGCCTGAATACCGCCTTTATCAGGTACCCAGCCTCATACGGCCTAAACACCGCCTTTCTCACGTAACCAGCCTGAATACCGCCGCTTTCCGGTACCCGGCCTAAATACCACCTCTCTCCGGTATCTAGCCTTAATACCACCTTTCTTCGGTACCCAGCCTTTATGCCGCCTTTCTCCAGTACCCAGCCCGATTACCGCCACTCTCCAGTACCAAGCCTGAATGCCGGCTTTCTCCGGTACCTAGCGTGAATACCGCCGCATCCGATACCCAGCCTAAATACCACCTCTCTCCGATATCTAGCCTGAATATCGGCTTTCTTCGGTACCCAGCCGAAATAACGCCTCTCTCCAGTACCCAGCCCGAATGCCGCCTTTCTCCGGTACCTAGCCTTAATACCGCCGCTTTCCGGTCCACGGCCTGAATGCCACCTTTCTCTGATGCCAAGCCTAAATGCTGCCTTTCTCCTGTACCCAGCCTGAGTACCACCTTTCCGGGACCCAGCCAGATTTCTGCCTTTCTCCAGTATCCAGCCTGAATGCCGCCTTTCTCCGGAACCCAGCATGAATGCCGCCTTTCTCCGGTACCCAACCAAAATGCCACCTCTCGCCGGTAGTCGGCGTGAATATGGCCAATACCGCCATTCTTCGGTACCCAGCCTTAATAACTCCTTTCTCTGGTACCTAGGCTGAAGACCGCCTTTCTCAGGTACCCAGCGTCAATAACGCCTTTCTCCAGTACCCAGCCTGAATGCCGCCTTTCTCCGGAACCTAACCTAAATGCCACCTCTCTCCGGTACTCGGCCTGAATATGGCATTTGGCCAATACCGCCCTTCTCCGGTAACAAGCCTGAATTACGCCTGCTCCGGTACCCAGCCTCAATAACGCCCTTCTCCTGTACTCCGGCTGAATATCGCCTTTCTCCGGTACCCAGCCTAAAAACCGCTATTCTCCGGTACACAGCCTCAAAAACGCCTTTCTCTGGTATCTAGGCTGAAGACCGCCTTCATCCGGTACCAAGCGACAATAACGCCTTTCTCTGGTACACAGCCTCAATAACGCCTTTTCCTGGTACCCAGCCTCAATAACGCCTTTCTCTGGTATCTAGGCTCAAGACCGCCTTCCTCCGGTACCCAGCCTCAATAACGCCTTTCTCTGGTATCTAGGCTGAAGACCGCCTTCCTCCAGTACCCAGCCTCAATAACGCCTATCTCTGGTACCTAGGCTGAAGACCGCCTTCCTCCGGTACCAAGCCTCAATTACACCTTTCTCTGGTACCCAGCCTCAATAACGCCTTTCTCTGGTACCAAGGCTAGAGACCGCCTTTCTCCGGTACCCAGCCTCAATAACGCCTTTCTCTGGTACCAAGGCTGAAGACCGCCTTTCTCCGGTACCCAGCCTCAATAACGCCTTTCTCTGGTATCTAGGCTCAAGACCGCCTTCCTCCGGTACTTAGCCTCAATAACGCCTTTCTCTGGTATCTAGGCTGAAGACCGCCTTCCTCCGGTACCCAGCCTCAATAACGCCTATCTCTGGTTCCTAGGCTGAAGACCGCCTTCCTCCGGTACCAAGCCTCAATTACACCTTTCTCTGGTACCCAGCCTCAATAACGCCTTTCTCTGGTACCAAGGCTAGAGACCGCCTTTCTCCGGTACCCAGCCTCAATAACGCCTTTCTCTGGTACCAAGGCTAGAGACCGCCTTTCTCCGGTACCAAGCCTCAATTACACCTTTCTCTGGTACCTAGGCTGAAGACCGCCTTTCTCCGGTACCCAGCCTCAATAACGCCTTTCTCTGGTACACAGCCTTAATAACGCCTTTCTCTGGTACCTAGGCTGAAGACCGCCTTTCTCTGGTACCTAGGCTAGAGACCGCCTTTCTCCGGTACCCAGCCTCAATTACGCCTTTCTCTGGTACCTAGGCTGAAGACCGCTTTTCTCCGGTACCCAGCCTCAATAACGCCTTTCTCTTGTACCTAGGCTGAAGACCGCCTTTCTCCGATACACAGCCTCAATAACGCCTTTCTCTGGTACCTAGGCTGAAGACTGCCTTTCTTCAGTACCCAGCGTCAATAACGCCTTTCTCCGTACCCAGTCTGAATACCGCCTTCATCCGGTATCTCGCCTAAATGCCGCCTTTTTCTGATACCCCGCCTAAATGCCGCCTTTCTCCGATATCCTGCCTTAATGCCGCCTTTCTCCGGTATTCCGCCTAAATGCCGCCTTTCTCCGGTATCTCGCCTAAATGCCGCATTTCTCCGGTATCCTGCCTACATGCCGCCCCTCTCCGGTATCCCGTCTGAATGCGGCACATACCGTGACTTGTTGGCGACGACCAATGAAACTTATATAAACATTGCCACGCGTATATTGTACATATATAAACATAATCCGATATATTTACGGCATTTTTGAGGAAGCCTTTTGTAAGGTTATCGGCGAATCGAATGTTGTGACTACATCTAAATACATCAACATACAGCTTTTGTAGAACTCCAGGCCAATAATTTACAGTATATACAATTATTTTATTAGTATCTAAAATCTTGCTGAAGGCATGTAAAACATGTTTGATTATCTCCCACGCATTCTGTAATTCAATAGAGATATTGTTGACCTACCTTCATACCTTTATAATTGGTGCTAACCCGATATTGATTTTTACCCGGCTAAGGTAGTATTGTTGATATTGATCCGTATAGTACTATCAGCGTAAATGTGTCAAGCTCTAGCGTGTCTTCAGTTGTTAATGTATGGGATATTGACTCTGATGATATTTAAAACATAACGATGGTCGTTAAATAGATAGAGCACTTCAATAAGCGGTATATAGCTTTATAGTTGGTGTATAATAGTTACAGTACGTTGTAAGTGTGACTACAGGGATTGTTAGGACATTCATCAAAGGTAGTTGTTTTCCTTTATTTACATATTGATTTAGTGTATTGGTTCTTTATGGTTCAATAAGGTAAATAAATGATCTTTTAAAAGGTGTATTTTACACTGTTTGATTCCCATGAGTAATCTCGTCACCAAGGGTTTTCACAAAGGGTTCGTCACGTTGAATGGCCTTTTAGTCTTGTGTTAGTGTTGAAAAATGATAGTGAAAAATACTCTAGAACCACAAGAGTATTCAATCAACTTCACAACTTTAACTATATTAAGTGTATATACCATGTTATAAAAGTGTTTCTTCGATACCACAAATCGATCTTACGTTTTTTTCTGATGATCATATTACATAGTGTATAGTTATTTGAGTGTCAGACGTATTTATTTGAATTCCTATATAATCATATCTAGTGCTATCTTTGCCACGTTATTTTCCAGACAAATGGGGGATGAGTAATACAGATGGCCGCAGTTTACCCTTCCGAAAACAGCTATATACAGGTAGTTCATTGCGTAATTATTCAACTCTATAAGTTATCAGATTATTTAAATCATATCTTCATGGTTTTTATCAGTGATCGGAAATATGAACCAGGCCACGAGATCAATATAATTATTTAGTTCAATATGACGACAGTTACATGACATTCTTCTATCTCTAAGTTCGCATGCAACCTTCTTTTGGGGAAATTATGATTATGAAAACTACAAAATGTATTAATTTTTAATTCCTGCTATCGCTTTTCGTAATTGTTCATCGTGTATGAAACGGAATGAATTATTAGTAACATTTTAAGCATTAATGCATTTGCGATTTTATAGCCGTGTAAATAGCATCGATGAATTAAAACAATATACGCGATCTTTTACAGAATAGTTAACAGTCCGATTCACTGGATCTTTTTACAGCTAGTTCCGCTGGAATAGTTAACAGTCCGTTTCACTGGAACGTTTTACATCTAGTTTGCTGGAATAGTAAACAGTCCGTTTCACTGGAACGTTTTACATCTAGTTTGCTGGAATAGTTAACAGTCCGTTTCACTGGAACGTTTTACATCTAGTTTGCTGGAATAGTTAACAGTCCGTTTCACTGGAACGTTTTACATCTAGTTTGCTGGAATAGTTAACAGTCCGTTTCACTGGAACGTTTTACATCTAGTTCGCTGGAATAGTTAACAGTCCGTTTCACTGGAACGTTTTACATCTAGTTTGCTGGAATAGTTAACAGTCCGTTTCACTGGAACTTTTTACATCTAGTTCGCTGGAATAGTTAACAGTCCGTTTCACTGGAACGTTTTACATCTAGTTCGCTGGAATAGTAAACAGTCCGATTCACCGGATCTTTTTACATCTAGTTCGCTGGAATAGTAAACAGTCCGTTTCACTGGAACGTTTTACATCTAGTTCGCTGGAATAGTAAACAGTCCGTTTCACTGGAACGTTTTACATCTAGTTCGCTGGAATAGTAAACAGTCCGTTTCACTGGAACGTTTTACATCTAGTTCGCTGGAATAGTTAACAGTCTGTTTCACTGGAACGTTTTACATCTAGTTCGCTGGAATAGTTAACAGTCCGTTTCAGTGGAACGTTTTACATCTAGTTCGCTGGAATAGTTAACAGTCCGTTTCAGTGGAACGTTTTACATCTAGTTCGCTGGAATAGTTAACAGTCCGTTTCACTGGAACGTTTTACATCTAGTTCGCTGGAATAGTAAACAGTCCGTTTCACTGGAACGTTTTACATCTAGTTCGCTGGAATAGTAAACAGTCCGTTTCACTGGAACGTTTTACATCTAGTTCGCTCGAATAGTAAACAGTCCGTTTCACTGGAACGTTTTACATCTAGTTCGCTGGAATAGTTAACAGTCCGATTCACTGGATCTTTTTACATCTAGTTCGCTGGAATAGTTAACAGTCCGTTTCACTGGAACGTTTTACATCTAGTTCGCTGGAATAGTAAACAGTCCGATTCACTGGAACGTTTTACATCTTGTTCGCTGGAATAGTTAACAGTCCGTTTCACTGGATCTTTTTACAGCTAGTTCCGCTGGAATAGTTAACAGTCCGTTTCATTGGAACGTTTTACATCTAGTTCGCTGGAATAGTTAACAGTCCGTTTCACTGGAACGTTTTACATCTAGTTCGCTGGAATAGTTAACAGTCCGATTCACTGGATCTTTTTACATCTAGTTCGCTGGAATAGTTAACAGTCCGTTTCACTGGAACTTTTTACATCTAGTTCGATGGAATAGTTAACAGTCCGTTTCACTGGAACGTTTTACATCTAGTTCGCTGGAATAGTTAACAGTCCGTTTCACTGGAACGTTTTACATCTAGTTCGCTGGAATAGTAAACAGTCCGTTTCACTGGAACTTTTTACATCTAGTTCCGCTGGAATAGTAAACAGTCCGATTCACCGGATCTTTTTACATCTAGTTCCGCTAGAATAGTTAACAGTCTGTTTCACTGGAACTTTTTATATCTAGATTCGCTGGAATAGTTAACAGTCCGCTTCACTGGAACCTTTTACATCTAGTTTTGCTGGAATAGTTAACAGTCCGTTTCACTCGAATTTCTACAGAATTCAGTTCCACTCGAACACACTATTTCACTGCTTATTGTAGGCTTTGTTAGGACGAAATGTAAGTAATTTATCGCTCCCGGCTTGCAGTGTGTGGTGTGACCGTCTGTCCGCTTTCAGCTGTCCGAAAAGATAGTTAACTTAAACTGTCGAATCCATCATCAAGCAATGCGTTTAACACTCCAACTTGTCTGAACGTTGTTTAATATACGTTGTTTAATATTTGTATCATTTGAAAATATTTTTGTTTCATATTCAAAAAATTCCAACCGAAAGTTCAAATCCCAGTATATTGTCGATGATTTAGTGTTTACGACCAGTGACTTAGTTCTAAATGAGATTCAGGGTACGATTATAGTTCAGACAAATTTTGCAACCACTCAGGACCAAAACATCCTGTTTCCTATAGATAAGTCATTTTGGTCATACACGTAAATGATTCATAAAAATAGAATTTAAATGTTTTCAAATAATGCCAAAATAATATATATTCTGTAAATGATTTCCAAGAACGACGGATGAAATTCCGTCATAGCGATTCATCAAGCTTATACGCTACAGCTACGCTTTTTGCCCTGTTGTTGTTGTCTTGATTCATGCAGCTTAGTGCCAGCTAGTGGTGTTCATGGCCTCATTGATATGTATTTCATGCTAAGACATGTATCACAGTATGCAGTAGTATCATAGGTGTGCTTATAACGTTTGTTTCTCCAATAACAAAGCATTTAATCATGTGCGTGGAACCTTAATTATTTAATATGTTAGCCGCAAACAGTTTTTATTCCAAGAAGCTACTACATATATAGTGAAAACGTCATGACACTGCTGTTTGCCATAGAAACCATTATTGCAATTCTGAAAGAAATTGATACCGAGACAAAACCTAGATAGAATCTGACCTAGAATGTAATGAACATATGATAATTATTATTTGATCATAATTGATTTTTGGTAAATTATGGCACTAACTCATTTCGTAAGTATTTATTTGCATACTCGCTTCGTATGTCTGTATTGTTATATGGAATTAAGTTTAAGAACAAATTTACACAGAAAAAAACATGTATGTAATTATGTATAGTACACACACAACCTCTGTATAATATTCGTATAAACAAAAACAAAACAACAGTAAAATGCTTTATGTGTATGTCCAATAAAGGGGAAGTACCCGGATGTGATGGCGCTTGACAAGATCCCGGAGGAGGGGACGCCGGAAGTCCCAGCGAAGGCCCCGTATGAGGCGCCACTTGTCGACCCCTACAAGGTGCTGGAGGAACTCACACTATGTCAGGTAGAGGCCTTCTGCTGCTGTTAAAAATTGGGAAATCTTTTAGACGATATACTTCTTTTTCTTTAGCTTATATATGCTTTAAAAACTTTCCGACCAAATATGTCGAATTAAGAAGTAAGTATGTAAGTAGGCAGTAGTAAGTAAAAAGTACGAATTAAATACAGTATACACCATTTTATCATATAAGTTAATACAGCAGGCACCAAGAACATCTAAATATTATTAAGAACTTTTTTCCGTTCAAAGAGTCCACGTTACTCGCCCCAAGATGTTCATCATGTCAAAAATATCCATTATTGTTGTAATGTGCTACATGTATATTTTATATTATAGAGTTTATTTTAGAATACAATAGGCATAACGCCTACACATTCAGTAAAATACGCATGCATATAACATAGTCATTGGTCATTCAATCAATCAGTTATACAATACCCAAATTCAATTATGATCAATTATCTGTACAATTAAGAGTACCCTGCACACGTTTATAGAATCCCTTGGGGAAATTGTCCTCTTACCGCCCATACAATATGTTGATATAAAGAATTGGGAACTATGAACATAATGACCTTGGTACGTTGCCTTAAACCAACCAAGTAAGATTTGTCGCATACATTTTAATCCCAATGGATTAGTAGTATTATAGTTCAGTAGTCATAGTCATTATAGTCATACAACAGTTAGTTATTGTAGTTTTAAACGTTCGTGTGTATCATTTTGTACACTGAATGGAATAAACAAGCAAAAAAGTAGATTTTGGAAAGTAAATTAGTGAACAATGGACGGTTTATTGCCGCTGTCACCGTTTCCTCCTCGACCAACCGTCTCCCCGCTTGTGGTCCCGGATACCGACATTGTGATCGCCAAGCCGACCGCGTTTTGTAACAGCTGTCTTGTTCAGGTAAGGACGCGTCGCGTCACTTGGGTGTCAGTTTGGTGTCACATGGGCGTTACGTTGGCATCATTTGGACCCCATTAGGGTGTCACACTGGCGTCACTGCAGTCTAGGAAGTTATGGGGGGTATTAATGCAAAGGAGCGATGGAATGTAATTCTTGCAATTGCTAAATTTATGTCAACAACGGCAAAATTGATCATATCCATTGTCTTTCAAAACCCGTTATCAAAGGACCCAAAATATTTATCAATAGCTTCGGGCTGTAGTGTAAATACAAACTAAAACCCATCGATAAAAGCACATTTTATTGGAAAAATAAATATATTCCTAATTTCCAGTGTGCGCGAAACGGCGACACGGAAAAGGCGCGGCTGCTGCTAGAGACAGAGCGCGGGAAGGCGGCCGTCAATAACGATGACATAGAGGGCCTCACACCGCTTCACTACGCCGCCCGCTACAACCACTACACTCTCGTGGAACTACTCGTCCAAGAGGGTGCAGGTACGTCCCCCCTCAGACACCAGGGATATCGTTTAAGTCTAATGTTTTAATGTACATATGTTTTGAACATATCTTTCTTTCGAGTGTATTCTGTACTGTAAGTTGAACTTATTGTGTATTTCCGCTTATGTAAAACTACATGTTAGTACCATATTGATAATTACTGTGTGCATTTTACAAATGCTGCATTTCTTAATTTCGGAGTCCGG
Source organism: Mya arenaria (assembly GCF_026914265.1). NCBI lineage: Eukaryota > Metazoa > Mollusca > Bivalvia > Myida > Myidae > Mya > Mya arenaria. Next base: position 14,154,192 of record NC_069127.1, on the reverse strand, counting down.
AAGCTACACTATTTGCTTCCTTGTTTATAACTCAGATGTTAATCGGGAGGACAACGAGCACTTGACGCCGCTTATGTACGCCTGTCGCCTCAAGCGTCGTCGCCGGAAGTCACGTAAATCAATGGTTCTGCTCGGGTCCACAGAAACACCGCGTTTCTCGCAGTCAGTAAGTGTCCATTACTATTGTGTTTCGAAATATCCGTATAGAACGTTTACATCTATACTGTCAAGGATAAGTGTGTCTTGAATAATTTTACAGCTGTCAGGTCAACATTCGTTCTTATCCATTCAGAATGCTGCTTATTGTTGTTAATTGTGTCAGTTTCAAGATATATAAACCAAGAATTCAACAAGTTGGGTTAAACAATAAACTTTAGACGCTGGTGAAACTTGGTGGTAAGGAGATTGATACGGACGCCAACGCAATCCATTTCCTGGTGGAGTCCGGCGCCGACATCCGGCAGAAGGACGCGTACGGGATGACGGCCCTCCATCACGCGGCGCTCCGGGGGGATGAGGTCGCGTGTGAGCAGCTCCTCCTCTATAACACCGCCAAACAATCGCTCGTGCACGTAAGTACATACCAAAGTGCTTATTATTAATACGTGTCGTGTACAAAAAAAAAATGGCAAAAACGATGGAAGTTTAATTGATAAAACAAGCTGATACCTTTTTGATCAAATCGCACAAGGTCCATGCCGCAATTGAAAAACGAATTGAATCTATAATTATTCGTAGCAAGTATTAGGTTGCGTTTCTTTATCAGACAAATGTATGAACTATTGCGTAATTATATATTCAGGCGAAGGACGTACAAGAAATGACGGCCCTCCACACGGCCGTCTGCCAGTCGAACTACGACATCGTGCGTCAGTTGCTTGCCGCAGGCGCCGACATCCGCAGCCGTGACAATGAGATGTCCACGGCCCTTCACGAGGCGGCCACGCTCGGAGACACCAAAATTGGCAAACTCATCTTCGAGTCTTGTCAGACACCGGAGGCAAAGGTGCGTCTGTTTAAAGTTATAAAAAAGATTTATAAATTTATTATGTATCCAAAAATGTTTATAATGTTCAATGCGTGAACTTTGTTTTACAATCACTAAAGGCGAGTTATTTCTAGATGCAACATTAACAAAATATCTAAGCCGCTTGGTATACGTTCTGTAATAAAGCGTCTGTATGTAATAGAGCGAACTCCTAGATGACCGAGACGAGGACGGAAACACTTCGCTCATGTTGGCCGTCCAGTCTGGCAAATACAACTTCGTCTCCTTCATGATCAAGAGAGGTAGGGGCTGCTGGCATTTCCTTCTTTTTTCAAGAAAATAGTTTAAATATAATTACATAATGCCATTTTTGGATTGAGTGTAATTCTATGGAAATTTGCCATTTGTAATGTAATTAGCTATTTTACATTAGTAAATTGAAATGAAAACATCTCTTGGAAATGGTTCACCGCTGCAGGTGCGCCGATTAACGTGCAGAACAAGATGTTGGTGACGCCACTGCACCTTGCGGCCATCAAGGGCGACCTGCGGATCGTTGAGATGCTCGTAGAGCGCGGCGCCCAGGTGGGTGTACTCACCCACGACCAGCAGACGCCCCTCCACAAGGCATGCCTCTACAACAACTGCGAGTGCATCAAATTCCTGCTCGACAGGTATGACACCGGAAATAATCACGTTTACGTTCCCTGCATATGTTTGTATTGATTAGTTATACTGCTCATGATCAGAAGCGTGTTAAAATTATGACAACGAATGTTATTTTACTAATGTTAAAATGATAAAAATATTTTATTTTTTTATTCTTGCAAAAAAAATTGATAAAAATAATGGAGTCTGTACAAATGTTTTGCGAAGTGGCACTCTTATTTAAAATCAATACATACATCTATAGAACAAACATGATTTTGAGTGATGAACTTTAAACTGCTGACTAAAGTATGCATTTATAGAAAATATCAAATACTGATAACAAGATTGTAACCGTGTAATTAAAAGCTGAAAACGCAAAAATATTAAATGATTGGTGAGTGCTAAAAGATTTACTGTGATCTACTATTGTTTAATAATGTAGAAAAAAAACGTGTTTTCTGCGCTTTTCTTTTAAATTAAACTCCTTCATAAGAATCATTGTTTTCGACGTTTATTCATCCTTTTTGGTATATTAAAACAATTGTTTTAATTGTGGTAAATCTTATTTGGGAGTGAGAGTGCATCTTAAACTAGTGGATACAAACGTCTGTAAAAGAGTATCCTTTATATGTTTACATAAATTAAACATTAACAGCTCAAATAAATGTCATCTGTTTACAGTGGATCCAATATCGAGGCACGGGACATGGACAATTTCTCGCCCTTGTTGCTAGCCGCCGTATACGGGCACGCGAATGCCGTCAAGATGCTGATAGAACGTGGCGCCGACGTCACTGTGGAGGACAAGAACGACAAAACCGTCGTGTTTCTCGCCGCCGAGGAGAATAAACTAGACGTACTGCAGGTGGGCAAGTCTTTGCTATTTAACTACTTAAACTTTACTTTTCTTAAATAAAAAGGCAAAATGTTTACATTATAATTACATTGAACGAATGTATTGTCAAATAGTAAAAAAATAAGAGACTGTTGCAGTAAGTTGATTAATATGGTTGTTGTTTCTTGGGTCAGGTGTTGACAGCTAACCGGGGGACGAGGGACCTGATTGACCACCGGGACGAGGAGAATAACAGCCCGCTCCACATTGCCGCTCGACATGGACACATCAACATCGTAAAGGTAAGGCAGAACAAGACAACAGGAGCTGCGCTAGTTTTAGAACTGGTGCACAAGCCCTCCGTCATGGACACGTCAACCCATCGATGTAGCTAGGCTAGCAAAAATCAGATCTTGGAAGCCCAAACACACTGGTGCATTCTGCATTGGGATTTATTAATATTCTATATCTACTTTAATTAATCTCCAATACAAACACGATCAAAATTGGTGCAAATCGAAATTTATTATTTTAGATTGAGTACAATGTCTAACCAACACCTAGTAAAGACTAATTGTGTATATCCTGTAAATAACAGTGCCTGATGGAGAACGGGGCGATGATATCACTGAAGAACGACATGGAACAGACTCCTATGCACATGGCCGCCGAGAACGGCTGGATAGGGTACGTGCACGGGTAGTGTGGGGCATACTTACATACACGGGTGGTGTGGGGCTCACTTACATACACGGGAAGTGTGGGGCTCACTTACATACACGGGTAGTGTGGGGCTCACTTACATACACGGGTAGTGTTGGGCTCACTTACATACACGGGTAGTGTGGGGCTCACTTACATACACGGGTGGTGTGGGGCTCACTTACATACACGGGTGGTGTGGGGCTCACTTACATACACGGGTAGTGTTGGGCTCACTTACATACACGGGAAGTGTGGGGCTCACTTACATACACGGGAAGTGTGGGGCTCACTTACATACACGGGAAGTGTGGGGCTCACTTACATACACGGGTAGTGTGGGGCATACTTACATACACGGGTAATGTGGGGCTCACTTACATACACGGGTAGTGTGGGGCTCACTTACATACACGGGAAGTTTCGGGCTCACTTACATACACGGGTAGTGTGGGCCTCACTTACATACACGGGTAGTGTGGGGCTCATTTTACCCAAAACTTGGCCTTATATAAAATGATAACAACGCCCGCCTTTCGTATGGACAGACAAACGTTCAGATCATTATAAGTCGAGAAATTTCGAAAATTCCAACACAAGTGTAGACATTTCATTGCTGTATTGCTACAACGCAACCTCTATATACACTGCTTAGGGTGGTGCGTGAGATCGCGGGCAAGGACAAGAACTCACTGAACGACGGGGACGAAAACTCGAACACGGCGCTTCACCTTGCAGCAGACGGCGGACATATCCAACTCGTCAAGACGCTTATCAAGCTCGGAGCAGACCACGAGATTAGGTCGGCACGTGCGCTTGTTGACATATGTATGCCTTTTCCTGAATGTTATAACTTGTAAATGTTACGGGGAAGTTTTCGCTGCTGATTCTGTAACGTCAACCTAGTGTTTGATTTGCACTTTGTAATCGATTGTTATTTCCGCATATGTAGTATAAAACTAGTCTAATATGTGCAACAACGGTGTACTACAGGAATGGCTCCTTGCGGACGGCGATGGGCTGTGCCGCCGCCAACGGCCACATGAAGGTGGTCATTCACCTGGTGAACGCCGACACGCCCATAGACCCTATCGACAAGCTCGGGGTGCGTCGACATATTTAATGTATCCGACTCAAAGAGTTGTTTTTTTACTCTAGCATTGCTAAGCCTTTGTGATGAACAATGATGATCAATTTTTCACTGTTAAATCAAATCCACTGTTCTACCCATTTCAGATACTTTTCATTTAAAAAGGGTAACGTACAAATCAATAGAATACGCCATAGATTACTAAAATAATATACTCATGTGTTTACTGTCATTGGTACTTTATGGCAGTAAGCCCACGATAACGATATCTTCTCCTACGCCTTTCAGTTGACGCCGCTGTTGGTGGCGGCGGCGAACGGCCACGCGGACGTGGTTGACTTTCTGTTGGAGCGGAAGGCGGACGTGGGCCGCGTGGACATGTTCGGACACAACTGTCTCGACCTTGCTGTCATGCACGACCACCAGTGAGTATGCACAGTATAGGCAGGGTGGTTTGCTTGTCATATTTCCATGCAAAACTGTAAATTTTAATATTGAATGTCTTTAATCGATCAAAATTTCTGAATATTTGTTATTCTCTTCCAGAGAAGTAGCTATGGAGATTATAAAATCACCGTCGTGGGAGGCGGCCCTGCGGAACGCCACCCTGGAACAGGGCGTGTTGTGTACGCCCCTCCGCCGCCTCATCAAGAAAATGCCCGGTAACATGTAGTTTAACTGGATTTCATTAAAATCTAGAAAGCAAAATACAGGTGGAGCTTTAATAAATCCGAGGTGTTGATGCAGCGTATATCTGTCACAGTATATAGTGCATATCTATAAAGCAAACTTTATCTGTGGATTTCAGTTTACAATGGAAATATTGGTTCTAATTGAAACTATGATTACAATAAATACCACGGCCTCAGGACTTATGTTGACAACAATAGTTTTCAGTAATGAATAGATAAATGCTGCTTTTTGGTGGCTTGAAATCAGTTCTTGCAACCAGCAGTATTATAAAGATCACCTCTCTCACTGGTGTAGAGGCGGCTGACCGGGTGTTTGAGAAATGCATCGAGGTGCGGCGACCGGAAGAGGGCAGTACCACGCACCTGACTGACCAGTACGAGGTCATGTACAACTTCGAGTTCCTCGACGACATGTACAGCGTCACCACGTGGGCGGGCATGGTCGGGAACCAGAAAAAACGCCGGAAGAAACCCGAAAAGGAAGGATCTGGTTGGTTTTCCTAAATTATACCATCAAAAATGAATTCTTACTAAAACATGTATTCACCATGTTTTCTTCACATTATATTGTAATATCGTGGTTTGGAACCTTGTATTGTTTAAACAAACTAATTCCTACACGCAGTTCTCATTTCGTTCTAACTGTAAACATACTAAAGACTATTTAAAGCGTCAAAATCTGTTTTATTGCAAACGGCACATTTTATTTCAGTAAAGGAGGAAGACAACGCAGACAACACTTGGTTATCGTGGAACAAGTTGAAGCCGTTCAAGAGGAGAGGTACAGCTCGTAACCTGTGATTGCAGCGTTGTTTCATACATTGGAATACATCCTACATTCTCAGCCAATGAAATTGCAGATAGGCATTCATTAAGTACTACGCTTAATCACTAAGAATTCCATCTTTCGTTGGCGTTTAAAGGTCCGCCTTTCTGCCAAGCATCCGATACACACTCCATGGGTCAGATTTTGCATTGACAATGTGTCAACCAATGACGTTGTATTCTGAGACAGCTAGATGGCCTATAGTAACATTTTGATGATTAAGAAAAAAACGTTCGCTACACTCACTCCGCCCTCTCTTAATCATTAAAATGTAACATCAGGTCATATAACCATTACTTAACCCTTGTACACTAGTGCATTGATTCACAATAAGTGACGAATAGTCCGGTTCCTATACACGTTCCGTATTGATTTATCGTATGTTGTTCTCAATAATATTTTCATCATTTTTGACATCACGTGTCATTTCAGATCGTACATTAGTGCCTTACACGCAAGATTCCGGCCTGTTCAAAAGCAATCACCCCATGATGATAATGGTACGTCTTTTTGTCAGATTTTCCGTCAACGATCCGTTTTTGGATTGACATTTTGCAATGGGTTTGTTGTCTTATGTCGCGGATGCTTCTTGATTTTCAGAACTTTATTATAATGATGAACGTTTATGAATACACTTAGAACTTTTATATCATCCAAAGTGTCTGCCTTTGTGCCAGTACAAGTTTTGTTTCTTTGTTTCCAGGTTGATTCACACAGACTAGAGCTGCTTGACCACCCACTGGTCACGGCGCTGCGACGTCACAAGTGGACGATGTTCGGCAGATTCTCGTATTACGTCACGTTCCTCGCGTACGCCATCTTCCTCTTCTTCCTCACCGGCTACGTCATCGTAACGCCGCCACCGTTCTCTATGTGCGTATTAGTTCACGTTTGTATTCAATAAATTAGTGCAACAATTGTTATAATATAATATATTACAGGTTGTGAAGTTATCAGAAATTATAAAGTTATTATTTAAATAGCTAGCTAATATTTTGCCCGGTTTCAATATAACATATGCACTTCCCACTGGTTGGGTTTCAATATCACACGCGCACTTTTTAGTGGTAAGGTTTTATATAACATGCGCACTTTTCGCGCGCGGTTGTCCGGTTAGCGCAGTGGTTAGCTCACTCGCTTCTCACCAAGGCGACCCGGGTTCCATTCCCGGCCTGGGCGCATGTGAGTTTGGTTAGTGGTCACCAAGCCGGACAAGTGGGTTTTCTCCGGGTTCTCCGGTTTCCCCCACAACACAAGACCACACTCTCGCGCAACAGCGTGCCAACGAGAGTGATTAATATAAGTTGTTATAGCTTGTTTCACAATCGTTGTAAAATTAAATAAAGTTTAAACTAACATGCGCACTTTCCAGTTGCGGGGTTTTTAATATACCATTTGCACTTTCCAGTGGTGGGGTTTTCGATATAACATAAGCATTTTCCAGTGGCGGGTTTTTCAATATAAAATGTGCACTTTTCAGTGGTGGAGTTTTCAATATTACATATGCATTTTCCAGTGGTAGGGTTTAAGATATAACATGTGCACGTTCCATTGGTAGGTTTTTCAATATAAAATGTGTACTTTCCAGTGGTGGGTGTTTTCAATATAACATGTGCACTTTCCAGTGGTGAGTACTTTCAATATAACATGTGCACTTTCCAGTGGCGGGGTTTTCAATATAACATGTGCATATTCCAGTGGTGAGACGTGCGAGGAATATTACGAGAAAGGAGAAAAGCAGCATTTGTTTGCCAGCATCGGAAAATACTTCATACTTGTTCTGGCCGTCATCAACATTATAAAAGAGGTACACATGTATATCCATTATACTCTTCACCGTTTGAAAGCGCCCAATTCATTTTGAAAGCACTGATTTGTTAAAAATATCCGTGGTGGAAGAAACTGTTATTAGGAACACTAAAATTGTTAAAACAAACTCAGTATTAAGTGATGAACATTGCATCCATTAACCATTGACGAAAACTTAATGTCAGCATGACGTTGCACGTATGTGCCGAAGATGTACATTTGGGTCGTCGATTGGTATGTAACGTAGATGTACAGTGGGATCGTCGAGTGTTATGTGACGTAGATGTACAGTGGGGTCGTCGAGTGTTATGTGACGTGGATGTACAGTGTGGTCGTCGATTGTTATGAGACGTAGATGTACAGTGGGGTCGTCGAGTGTTATGTGACGTGGATGTACAGTGGGGTCGTCGAGTGTTATGTGACGTGGATGTACAGTGTGGTCGTCGATTGTTATGTAACGTAGCTGTATAGTGGTGTCTTTGACTGTTATGTGCCGTAGATGTACAGTGTGGTCGTCGATTGTTATGTAACGTAGCTGTATAGTGGTGTCTTTGACTGTATGTGCCGTAGATGTACAGTGTGGTCATCGATTGTTATGTAACGTAGCTGTATAGTGGTGTCTTTGACTGTTATGTGCCGTAGATGTACATTTGGGTCGTCGATTGTTATGTGACGTAGATGTACATTTGGGTCGTCGATTGTTACGTGACGTAGATGTACATTTGGGTCGTCGATTGTTATGTGACGTAGATGTACAGTGTGATAGTCGATTGTTATGTGACGTAGATGTACAGTGTGATAGTCGATTGTTATGTGACGTAGATGTAAAGTGGGGTAGTCGATTGTTATGTGCCGTAGATTTACAGTGTGGTCGTCGATTGTTTTGTGACGAAGATGTACAGTGGGGTCGTCGATTGTTATGTGCCGTAGATTTACAGTGGGGTCGTCGATTGTTATGTCACGTAGATGTACAGTGGGGTCGTCGATTGTTTTGTGACGAAGATGTACAGTGGGGTCGTCGATTGTTATGTGACGTAGATGTAAAGTGGGGTCGTCGATTGTTATGTGACGTAGATCATGTAGATGTACAGTGGGGTAGTCGATTGTTATGTGCCGTAGATGTACAGTGGGGTCGTCGATTGTTATGTGACGTAGATGTACAGTGTGATAGTCGATTGTTATGTGACGTAGATGTACAGTGGGGTCGTCGATTGTTATGTGCCGTAGATGTACAGTGGGGTCGTCGATTGTTATGTGACGTAGATGTACAGTGGGGTAGTCGATTGTTTTGTGACGTAGATGTACATTTGGGTCGTCGATTGTTATGTGACGTGGATGTACAGTGTGATAGTCGATTGTTATGTGACGTAGATGTACAGTGTGATAGTCGATTGTTATGTGACGTAGATGTAAAGTGGGGTAGTCGATTGTTATGTGCCGTAGATTTACAGTGTGGTCGTCGATTGTTTTGTGACGAAGATGTACAGTGGGGTCGTCGATTGTTATGTGCCGTAGATTTACAGTGGGGTCGTCGATTGTTATGTCACGTAGATGTACAGTGGGGTCGTCGATTGTTTTGTGACGAAGATGTACAGTGGGGTCGTCGATTGTTATGTGACGTAGATGTAAAGTGGGGTCGTCGATTGTTATGTGACGTAGATCATGTAGATGTAAAGTGGGGTCGCCGATTGTTATGTGACGTAGATGTAAAGTGGGGTCGTCGATTGTTATGTGACGTAGATGTACAGTGGGGTCGTCGATTGTTATGTGACGTAGATCATGTAGATGTAAAGTGGGGTCGCCGATTGTTATGTGACGTAGATGTAAAGTGGGGTCGTTGATTGTTATGTGACGTAGATGTACAGTTCGATTTATCAACGAACGAACGACAAAAAACTACGATCAGGAATTTTATTTAAAACTTTAGCGAGTATTTAGAATTTACTTAAATTGATTTAGATTTCGTGCAAAACTGACCAATTCAGCTATAAGCTACTATAAGCTACTTTCGAAAATTCGACTGTACTATATTTTGTCAGCGACAAGACTGCTCGTATGGACGATTATCACAGTAGGTAACCTATACTGTCACTACATTGTAGTTTAACGTAGCTGTGAGTGTTCCAAACGTTTATATCACGTTCCTTGGAACGACACCTACATGTACCCGATAGTAACGTAATCGAGGTGTGTTTTATCCCTCTCTTGTAGCTTTTCCAGCTGTTCCACAACCGGTTGGCGTACATCAGCTGGGAGAACTTCCTGGAGGTGTGGCTCTTCATCTCCAGCTTCCTGTTTGTACTTGACTACCATAGCTGTCAAAACTCTACTGGATTCAGATACGTAAGGCCAGGGAGATAAACTTTTCACTAATTTATTAATTATAAATTATAATCAATTATAATTTATAATAATGGTATTTAATTTCAAGGCTAATTACGGCCTTTCATTTGTATACTTCGATTGTATATGTTTCACAATTTGATATAAGCATGACTGTAATGTTTAACCTTCCTCGACACAACGCCACTCCCCCCCCCCCTCCTGCTCCCCCAGCTCCCCCAATTCGTTCACCGGTTTTCAACGGTTTATTTTTACACTGACATAGAAAACCATTGACTGAGGTTTGGCAAAACTGCAACAGTTCTTCCACATGATTCTTCCACTATGTTGCAGGTTTGGCAGTGGAACTTCGGTGCAATAGCGATCGTGTTGTGCTGGATCGGACTGGTCATGTTCATTCAGAAGTTCCCCAAGATCGGCATCTACGTCGTCATGTTCAACAGCATTCTACGCACATTCTTTGAGTTCTTCATCGTGTTTTTGTTGTTTATCATCGCGTTCGGTTTTGGATTCTTTGTCCTTATACAAAATCAGGTACATTACATTCAAAGACAAATCAATCGCAATGTACTTAAACATTTTGCCTTGTTCGTTCTAAGATGATGGTAGACAAGAGTGTATTACATGGTAAAAGATAGTTTAACTGTAGTTCCACATCGAGGGGTATATGCGAAAAGGTTCTAAGTGACAATAAAAACAACAACAAAAAAATAGAACCTTTTCGCTTTCAACCATCGACATGCAGTTAAACTTAACGCGGCGAATGACCATGGTCTTGGTAAATATATCCCGCCTATCACACAAGAGACTGTAGGCTCGATCACCACAAGCGGCAGATTAGGTGGACTTTAAATTCAACATTTGTCTTTTCTTTACCGGACTCTATCCATGCATTTTCCTCTAGGCTATGGTCGACTATCATAAGCGACCAGCCTCCGTCGCAAACAAACTAAAAGAATTAAGTCGAACTAACGTTTAATTAATTTCCTTCTACTTTGCTCCCGCCAGACGCCGTTCGCCACGCCGTACCACGCCATCATCCGCACATCCGTGATGATGATAGGAGAGTTTGACTACAACGACATCTTCCACAGCGACACCGACGATATGCATTATTGGCTCACGTACGTGATATTTTGCGTATTCCTGCTCGTCATGACCATCATCATCATGAACCTGCTCGTCGGTCTGGCCGTCGATGACATCAAGGGCGTGCACGATGAGGCCTCGCTCAAGCGCATTGCCATGAAGGTAGGGAAATGAGAATACAGGGTTATAACGTATTGCATGTATGCCCCAAAGCGTCTATAATATAAGCTCTGTTTTATATCAATTAGATTTTCTTCTATATTTTCTAAGTATTACACAGTATAAAAAACAAAAGTAGAAACCTTTTCAGTACTTTACATGTTCTTCATTTCATGAAAAGGTTGATAACGTTTAATTGTAAAAATTTGTGAGTGATATATCGGTATCCCATATACACGAGAGTAGTTTTACTGCAAGCCATATACCACACGTTTCACTGTGTGGTATGATACCAAATGCTGCACGTTACCATATAGTTTAAAATAGTATGAATGGCCTACAACTGTGTCCATCGGACAAGTGAACCTGGTATTGGACGTGAAGCGCATGTAGCAGGTCACCTACATGTATGTTCATGAGACCTCCTCACGTCACCAGTAATTGATTGTGATATTTTATTATTAAACTATTTTGGGTATAGGTGAACCTGGTTTTGGACGTGGAGCGTGTGCATCTCAAGTTTACGAGCCGCTGGTGGAAGAACTCCCACTCGGAGTTCTACAGGTCCATGGAGGAGGTCGCTGTGGCTACCAAGCATCCGGAACAGGTAACGTACAACACAATTACACTATTCCCCTGTAATGCGAAATGTTCGAGAAGGCGTGGGGATTATTTTTGTTCTGTTCTTACCCTAACTACAACCGGCAACAGTGGTCTGTTAGTTTGACGCAATGTCCAATAATATCTTTAAGAAACTACTTTTAATGTGTGTAATTTTCAATTTGAACGGTAAGGTAGAAATGTGTTATTTTGTCTAACTTAAGCACCATTCATGTGTATTCTGCAGACAAAAAATAAAGATTTGTCAATAGACTCCAGAAGTAACATAAAATCGTTACAAAGAGCAAATCGAGGACCATTAAATGAGTTGTCATATAATACGGAATTTAATGACAATGTACGTTGATAAAAAAGAGCCTCTATATTTAGCATAAATTTGACATGAACATACTTAAAACAGCTCACATGTTTCAGTTCGAGAACCAGATTCAGAAGAGCCAGGCGAAAATGCTGAAGAAGATGGACAAGCTGAAGGGTAGCGTCCGCACTGTCATCGACCGCACCACCCGCATTGAGGAGATGCTCGAGGCCCTCGTGCGCGCGCACGCCAAAGATACCAGCGCCGACACAGCCGCTACCAGAGAAAGCTTCGACGACGTGCTTCGTTAAACATAGTACCAAAACGGCATCTATGAAAAAAACTATAAACCTGGCAGAACTATGCCAATCCATTGTCTCAAGTTGAATTACTACAAGAACTGTTTGTGAAGCATTCTCATGACAATACATCATTGTTCTTGTCGTCTATGCTTGTTTGTTTATATACATGTATTTATTATTTAGTTAGATGTCCATTTCTTATATCAACTGATATTGCTCAGTATCTTTTTATCACATAAGGAATCAAAACTATATTTTGTCCTATGCGATGGCAGTGTTTTTCAAATCTGCAGTACCTTTATTTCGGTCAATCCGTGGTCAGGCGTTATTCATTTTAATCAGGTGAATCGGTATATTTAAGCAGCGTTTAATGCATGCATATATTTTTCATCAGTGGTAAAATGACTCGACCACTAAGCTGTTTAACAGATTTTAGCATGCATTTACCATAACTAAATGGGGAAGCCAGAGTACCCGGAGGAAACCCACATGTCCAGCTTTGTGAGTTTGGTTTGTGGTCACCAAGCCGGTCAAGCGGGTTTCCTCCGGGTACTCCGGTTTCCCTCACAACATAAGACCACACTCTCGCGTAGCACCGTTCCAACGAGAGTGATTATTATAGTTTGTAAGAACTTCTTTCTGAAGCGTTTTAAAATAATAAAAAAAACAAGTTTAAACTAAAAAAATGAGCACGCGACTGCTTCGTATCAGGTAATTGATTTTTGTAGTTCTAGTTTTTTGAAACGATAAGTCTATATTAAACCGCTCAGGGTAACATATTTTGTTATGTATATGATATTTTAGAATTCTACTTTTATAGATAATTTGTCTGCTCCAGCCTTCAGATCTCAGGGGTTATATTGGGTACTCAACTCTATTTTCTTTGTTTTCGTCGTATCTTGTCGTGTTAATTGTTCATTTTATAAATAATTGTTTACATAGTTTAACTATAGCGTTGTATATTGTGTTGTTTATAAATGAGTCTATTTCCGTGTGTTGTACTTCAGTAAGTGAACAGTTTTTAAAGAAGGGTAGAGCAACCTAGTATATATGTACACGTCTGTTGTTTATTTACATGTTATATTAGAAATATATATTTATTTACTTATAAGTTTACCATATTCGTTTTTTTTTAAATGGAATTTACGGTACCAGTACATGTATTTGTGAACGTTTTATGCTCACGCTCTTACAAACTTAGACTATGTCGAAATGTTATATGTAATATTAAATCTAGAATATTCAGTTCTTTATTATATTTTCTAGAACCATTGTGCTTTAATACTTTTATGTTGTGATTTGAATACAATGTTGTTGTTTTATATGTATGCAAATATGTATGTATATGTCATACAAAACAGACTGTGATAACGCCATATATTTGTGAGTAAAGGTCTTATTTTAAATAAATGTATCTATATCTACACGTATGCTCTTCAATTATATTTTGATCCCCATGGCCTAGACGTGCGGTTATTCTCATGGCCTAGACAAGCGGTTATCCTCATAACTTAGACGAGGGGTTATCCTCATAACTTAGACGAACGGTTATTATCATAACTTAGTCGAGCGATTATCCTCATGGCCTAGACGAGCGGTTATCCTCATAACTTTGACGAGCGGTTATCCTCATGGCCTAGACGATCGGTTATCCTAATAACTTAGACGAGCGATTATCCTCAAGGCCTAGACGAGCGGTTATCCTCATAACTTAGACGAGCGATTATTCTCATGGCCTAGACGAGCGGTTATCACCATAACTTAGACGCGTGATTATCACCATGGCCTAAACAAAGGTTTACCCCCATAACTTAGACGCGTGGTAATTTCCATGGATTGAACGAGGGGTTATCCTCATAACTTAGACGTGTGATTTTCCCAATGACCCAGATGAACGATTATCTCCACAACTTAGACACGTGACTATGATCCCTATAACTAAGACGAGCGGTTATCCCCATAACTTAGACGCATGGTTATTCCCATGGCCTAAACGAGGGTTATCCGTATAACTTGGACGAGCGGTTATCCGTATAACTTGGACGAGCGGTTATCCCTATAATTTGGACGCATGGTTATCCCCATGGCCTAAACGAGGGGTTATCCCCATAACTTAGACGCATGGTTATCCCCATGGCCTAAACGAGGGGTTATCCGTATAACTTGGACGAGCGGTTATCCCCATAACTTAGGCGCGTTGTTATCCCCATGGCCTTAACGAGGGGTTATCCGTATAACTTAGTCGAGCGGTAATCCCTATAATTTGGACACATGGTTATCCCCATTGCCTAAACGAGCGGTTATCCGCATATCTTAGAGGGATGGTTATCCCAATGGCCTAAACGAGCGGTTATCCCCATGGCCTAGACGCGGTGTTATCCTCATGGCCTAGACGCGGTGTTATCCTCATGGCCTAGACGCTGTGTTATCCTCATGGCCTAGACGCGGTGTTATCCTCATGGCCTAAATGAGCGGTTATCCCCATCACTTAGACGCATGGTTATATCGATGACTTAGACGCGTGGTTGTTCAAGTTTAACGTGCAATTACATGGACGTTTTCTAAATTACATGTAGTATCTGATGGTATACTTGCGGGTACAAGCTACAAGATTATTTATTAACGTTGGATATATGTTAACAGGAAACATTAGCTCAATAAGCTATTTTCTGAAAGTGTGTATAAGAACATGTTTTAGTTTATGGCATGCGTTTTCGTGACCCAAAACTAAAACCACAACTTATCGGGATTAAGAATTGGAAAAGAAATTTCTAATGCTCATATATCTGTTCCAAACGGCCTTGTAAATTCATAAGCAGTAACTATAGTTGATAACATTTGTCCTGAGAATGGACATTACATCAGTCATTTTCTTCCGTAACAGTTGGTTGACTTATGTTAATAATGGATTACAGTAATTGTAAATTTATCCCAGAATTCTGTAAACTAAATTCAGTTACATTTGCTCTTTGGCTAGGCTTAGGCGGCCGAAGGCCCCTGAAATTGAGAGATACGTACGGTGGCCTCAGAGCATCTGCGTTTGCCGCAGGAGAACGGTGTATCCCTATAGAGACCGTAAGGGTCGCCGAAGGATTATAGCGCGTAGTTATAACTTTTTTTTTCATTTCTACGTTCGCCGTACAATAAACATGCCGAAGCCATGCCGCAGACCGGTTCTACGGAGACCATTACATCGGGCGCATGGTGACCTTGCGTTAGCCTTGCGCGTACCCTAGGGTCTTGTGATTTACTATTCACCTTTGCGGACCCCCCAAAAAGTCGCGGCCAACGCAGGCCTTCGTCGAGCGCCTCAGCGAATCAATAAGGCGGTCCTATGGTGCCCGTATGGTGGACTTGTGGCTACCTTGCGTCTGCCTTGGGATTTTTAAAACCCTACGGCCGCCACAGGGACGCCCTAAGGCGACCATACGCCATCACTTCAAAGGCCGTACGGCATCCGAAGGTTTTTGTCTCCACAAATTCAAATTAAGCCGTGCGGCTACCCTAACATTTGTGAAAGCTACCGCATATGATTGTCGGCGGCTTAGACGTAGATCATATATACTTCAACAGATGTGACTGAGGCATTAAGCAGTGTTTGTGTTTCTTTTCCTGTTGCGTTGCGGCGCATAAACTGCTAGCGGGGAACAAATCGCAAAAATAGCCATAAACACATTTACCTAGGACAGGTCAGAATAAATCAACCTTTTCAGAGAACAATATATTTTACTATGAACTGTATTGAAAACCTAGATATTGAACATAGATATTTCAAACGTATAAATCAGCTTATTTATCATTTGTTAGCAAAGAAAGCCAGTATATTCGCTTAATCTTCTTATGCACGTTCATAAAAGGAATACTTTGAACGACCTAACTTATGCAGACGATTTACATACTTATTCGACAAGTAGCCTTGTTTTTTGCTTATTGTTTAATTGCTTATATGTATGCATTGAATCGCTTGAAACCACTAGTCTATATTTACTTGTCCCCATGCGCTGTGTCCTTCTGGGTATATTGTAAAACAATGTTCATTATCTTTAAAGACCAAAGCTCGCATAAATGAGTTAATTGCACGCGTTTGTCCGTCCGCATCGTGTAAACATATGATCTATAAAGCCAAACAAATCTATGTTACATCGTGAAAACATCGATACTATAAGCCAAACACAACTATGTAACACCAATAATTCCCGTGGTTAGTATACTGTTATGTTTGTTTGTTCAAATTCGGACAGACAATAATCATCGTCTAACTAGGGTTGTATTGAAAGATAAGTAAACTTTATGTGCGTGAAGTTAGCACCGTAGCACCGCAACACCGCAGCACCGCGGTGCTATCACCGCAACCACGGTGCTAGCACCGAATCACCAGAATTTTACCAAAGTATATTAATAAATGTTATTCTAGTATAGAATAGGAGCTGCTCTTGGTCATGGAATATGTTACTGAACTGCGAACCTAGGTTATGGCATCGGTCAATTGGCTGCGATTTTAGGCAGGCTCAGGGTTTTTGATAATTTTAGGTTAATACCCTAGGCATTTTCCATCAAAATTTCAATTATGTTTAGCGGTGATACCTTAAAAATGAGAAAGGGGACCACTGACACCTATACCACAGTGTAGCCTAGGCCTCAACTTAGGTCATGGCATAGGTCAATGGGCTGCGATTTTAGGCAGGCTAAATATACTTTATACTTTATATATAAAATTCCGGTGATTCGGTGCTAGCACCGTGGTTGTGGTGATGTGCTGCGGTACTACGGTGCTAACTTCACGCACATGTAAACTTTAAGGATCTAGCGGCTTTTATAGAGGATAGCACGGCCACTGGCACCAGGTGCGTAGCTGCCTATACGCGAGAACACGGCTAAATCCACGTGATTCTGACAACAAAAATAGGAAAAATTACAGTATTCGTATTTGATCACACTGGCTGTTACAAAGAGACATATGGGCATTGACATTGAAAATTTAATTTAGTTCAATGGCAAAATAGGCCAGAAAATAACACTTCATGAATGTCATTAACATAATCGGGGATTATTTGTTTGCTATTTTAGAGAAAAAATATCTGCCGAATAAGGAATTTATTGGTTGATTTATTATCCTTATACTGTCCATTTTTCCAGTACTAAATAAAGCACTTCGGAATGAACCAGAATGCACCATTGTTTCATATTTATCTGGGGTTGAGGGGGCATGACCACAGACCCCCTAGCACAATTATGAATCCACATGAATAGAACTGCTAGCTACGCCTCGGACGTCCCGATAGAAAATGTCAGTAACTTTTACAGCCACTAGCGCCTGTGGTTACAGCATTAAAATTTGATAGGATTTTATATCATATATTGATTTCCCAAAGCTTAAAATACGACTATAAAAGTATTTTTGAATGAATGTCGCATTCGCAACGGTCACTAAAATAAACAAATGGTAAAACGTCAAGTATATGAGATTCGTATCATGTTTCAACAATATTTTCATGAATGGAACATCGAAAAACTACATGAGTTCAGTAAGAGTTAAACGGCACATATTGGTATTCATATTACAATAAGAAATCGTACGAGATTTATAGATTATGTTCTGGTGCAGTCTCGTTTAAATAGTTAACTTATGAAAGGCTTAAAATGAATTGTTAACAAAGACATTTACAAATAAAACACAGGCTTATACATGTAGGAGACGAAACACTGAGCGTCAACAGTGTTATACCTTTAAATGTGATGAACAAATAACTGGGAGTGATAAAGAACCAGTGGGTATTGTGAAGTACGGAGTGTTAAAGAACCAGTGTGTTTTGTGAAGTACTATCACAGGTAGGAATGACTGTATACTTCTCAGCCGTACACGCATTTCATTAGCATGGACTAACTGTAACAACGGTGAGTATCAAACCTTTTACTGTGGAGTATCTACTCAAACAAACCCAGCGTGTGGAATTGTGTATATACAGAAATACTTTCACTGAAAACAACGTTTTCTTGTATTATATAAGATCCAGGATAGATCAACGGAAATAAGATCTATTTATATATGTCGTACCAAAATATGTATTAAATCTATTCTAATTGATATTATAATGAGGAATATAATCAAATGCCTACGGGGGTAAGTAAAATATATACAAATATTCTAAACAGTCTATATATCGAAACTGACTCACATTTAAAAACATTTTATTCAACTAAAACACGAATCAGATGTATACTTAAAAAGATAGCAAAATAAGCCTTAAGAAAGATGTCTAAAGCTTATGTAAATGCCTTGCTTATTTGAATGAAGATACAGTCATATGTTTTGTTAACGCAATGATTGGGTTTTCGTCGGGCAGGGCATTGTCAATTTCCTAAATTTACCATAATCATCGTTCCCTGGCCCAGAAATCTCAGGCATTTCCACAATGACGACTGAATTTATATGCTTAACGTACTTATGCAAACACAACCCCGTCAAGTGCATAATTTGGCTCTAAAGGTTAACATGTTGACATTCATATTGTCGGACGATAATTTGTCGTAGGCCATTTCCTTATCACGGCACTCGAAATGCTGGTCAGTATACAAGCTTGACGTAAGGCATATATACACCCATACATGTCCCCCCCCCCATTCAGGATCGCCGTGTCATATTATCATAGCAATGTGTTTATCAGTTTGGAATCTTTACGTATACAACGGATTAGCACTGAGCCCAGCGTTCGCTGTTAGGTAAACATAGTGTCTTTACGCCAAAAACAACAACACTTGAATAGTTGCATGCTAAATATTGGCTCCAGTACAAAATAATAAACTCGGCAGAACCAGAACAGATAGTTAATTAAGACTATATAGTTAATATAAGACTTGTACAAGGTACATCATGAATATGGTGAAATAATGCAAACTATAAAAAACATTCGAACCGCGTTGGCTCAAACTCGTTTTGCTCGAATTACTCGTTGGCTCGATCAGGATCTTAAGAACCCATTTCTGGCTCGAATTTTCCGAGGCTCGATGTATTTTTGCTAGTCCCTATGAGTTCGAGCCAACGGGGTTCGACTGTAGTAGTATATTAGTATAAGTGATATGATCAAATAAGGCGATAGTGAACAGAAACAGCGTTAAACTTCCGCATTCAATATTGTTCGATTTAATAGACGCAACAACTTCATCAACTAGTGCAAAGACGGATACCATTTTAACATATTTCCTTCGAATAAGATCAAACCCTGAACAGATGAATAATGAAATTCCTCTTCGATATCTCTTGAATAAAAACATACAGTACATTTCTTCACGTTGGATATGATTACGGTTATAATTTTATCTGCCAATATGAGTTATTAAGGGATTATGAAAATATTGTATTATTCCATTATGTACACTTATTTATAAAACACTCTAAGCGGTTTACGGATTAACCCCTTCTTTAATTATAACTGAACCAGGTTGTTTTATTGAACAGTTTACCACATATCACCTGTGTAGCAGTGAGTCAGAATGCTTCTTCTTTTCTTTTTACTTCCTGTCGTTTACCTACATTTCTTTCACTTATCCATTTCCTTACCTTTTTCTTATTTATGCTCATGGGGAAGAGGTTACTAATGTTGTTAGAACTTGTGTCCAACCCATTTGCTTTTTGTATCATTGTTGTAAATACCGATCATGTTGAAAGAAAAAATGCAATAAAATATGTTTAAATCAAATCAAGGAATAAGTAAAAGTCTTCTTAATGAATTGTCGTTTTGAATTCTTCGTACAAAAACACTACCTTAGGTTATCAACTCTTGCTTAAAGCAACACATTTAAAATCTTACTAAATAATGTATTTATGTAAATTATTAATTACTGGTAACAAGATTGTAACTGTGCATAAAATGGCTGAAAACGCACATATATCAAATGATTGGTGAGTCCTAAAAGATTTACAGTGACCAACTATATCGTCTAATAACGGGTAAAAATACCGTGTTTTCTGCACATTTCTTTAAAATTAAGCACGGTATCCTTCATTAAAACTATTGTTTCCGATATTTACGCAACCTTTTTGGTAAATTAAAGCAATTGTATTAATTGTGGTAATTTTATTTGGGAGTAAGATTGCATCTAAACAATTATTCTACTTTTGAATTTAATCAAAAATATTTTCACATTCATTATATTAGCGATGTCAAACGCATAAGCAAATCCATTATCAGTCAAAAGCCTTTACACACTTGCTACCGATTTTTTATTGTATAATTCTCAAAACAGTTCTAAAGTTGCTAAAATCTTTCATAAAAAGCCTGTGTTAAACAGAATTAAGTAATTGATCGTGCGCAACAAAATAACGCATTCAATATTTCGTATCAAAGGTCCCTATCTCGGGTCACACTTACAATCAACAGTACACTGTAAAGGGCCAGGGGCTGTTATGTCACCTCAAACAAATTGTCTTTGTTTACAACAGCTTACAAGATATAATCCATCCTAACTAGAGTAAATAGCCTTCACATCTGATGACTATACATTTCTATATTAGTTTCAGATATGGAACAGTGAGAGCCCAGGCGAAAACAACGATGACCATGAATGGATAACCAACATACAGGTTATGCAAGGTACGTGCGCCATGTATGGCTAACAAACCTACAGCATATACCAGGTACGTGCGCCATGGATGGCTAACAAACCTACAGCATATACCAGGTACGTGCGCCATGGATGGCTAACAAACCTACAGCATATACCAGGTACGTGCGCCATGGATGGCTAACAAACCTACAGCATATATCAGGTACGTGCGCCATGGATGGCTAACAAACCTACAGCATATATCAGGTACGTGCGCCATGGATGGCTTACAAACCTACAGCATATATCAGGTACGTGCGCCATGGATGGCTAACAAACCTACAGCATATATCAGGTACGTGCGCCATGGATGGCTAACAATCCTACAGCATATAACAGGTACGTGCGCCATGGATGGCTAACAAACCTACAGCATATATCAGGTACGTGCGCCATGGATGGCTAACAAACCTACAGCATATATCAGGTACGTGCGCCATGGATGGCTAACAAACCTACAGCAAACCAACATACAGCATACATGTGACATGGACGGATAACCAACATACATCATATAACAGGTACGTGTGACATGGACGGATAACCAACATACATCATATAACAGGTACGTGTGCCATGGACAGATAACCAACATACATCATATAACAGGTACGTGTGACATGGATTGTAACTAACGTAGAGCCCATTCATGTGACCATGTTCAACTTATAACTCATTATTTTATTTTAGAATATTAACATTAACATACCAAGACATTCCTAAACAGCTTTTAGAGGTGTGAACTGTACTTTGGTGTATAACTTTATATGGTATGATATGAAATGGTTCATAAGTGTATATTTTATTGATAACAACTTTCATCGTCAGCGCTCAGGGCTGTATGAATCGATTCCAGCGTTATTCGTTTTCAATACAACATTTTAAAACTTATCCGTAATTAGCATATTTTACTTTCCCCGAGTAATGTAATACAATTTCCCCCATCCATCCGTTGATGATATGCAATTACTGAACGGCTGTGGAATGCATTAAAGAATTTATGTCGAAGAACTAGCATGACTAACGGATATTAAAAAAATCGGTGACATTGTGAATGGGTGATGATTTAAATAAATCTTCGAGGTATGGTCATTCAATAATATTATTTCATTAGATACTAACTGCTGTATTTAAATATGTTATTTAGCTAGAAGTGTAATGTACATTTGACCAGTAAGCGTATTGACTTAAATGCAATACTTTAACCAGCGATTACATGTACGTGTATTGAATGAGTAGATTAACATTTCAGTACAATACCATTTACTATAACTATTACAAGGACTCGGACCGTACCATTGTACCCGTTTCACTTTTTATAACTCTCCCTGAAGTATAATCTTATAATTCAATCATGAAAATGTATGTTACAAGCATATATACATATATGTTTTCTACATACACACATACATACATGCACATACACACACACGAACGCACGCACGCATACATACATATATACATAATGTATATATAATTAATGTATTTTATTGAAGTTGATCTACATATTTCGTGTCAGGTTACATCGAATTCTTCCATTGTCTGTACAGTACTGTACAGTATACATGACTAAAGAGTACTTGTCATGCATTTGGAATATTCATACGAAAGCCTAGATCCAATTGTATCAGTCAAATAAAAAGTTGAAACTAATGGGCGGTTGTGTTTACTGTTTAGGGACCAGTCCCATTCTCGGGCTGGATACAAAAAAATCCTACAAAACAATTGCTACACCGTTTTACAAATAGACGGCATGACTTGAAGAAATCGGAAGTACGGGCCAATGAACAACTTTGTTTACGTTAACAAGTGTCAAACGATCTAAACTATGGCCAGAACATTAAATCTTTATCGACCAAATGCGAACATTATATATGAATCGACTTATTTATATGAATGGACTGTAAGATGAAACATATTATCACAGTGCTATTGATTATAGTTTTAAATATTTACCAAGATTCTAAAACTTTCTGAAGTTTATCGTGAAATAATTTGTCGTGAAAACAGCAACGTGGTGTCTGTCGATGGATGATCAATAACGTTACCAGTGAATCTTTTATCGTTTACAGCCTCTTTTCTACCTGAGATCATTTTCTGCAGCATCCTCTATTGGAGAGATTAATCCCTGTTGGGAATAGTTTATTATTTAAGCTCTTTATGTTGTAGTTGTTTCTGCAGACGAATACAGTACTGACAAAAAGTTTTGTAAAGTGACTTAAGGATAGAGGAAATAGATACACTATTGTATTGTTCATACAGATTGAATACTGATAACAATACCATGCATTAGACAGTAGGCAGCAGTATCAACAATACCATGCATTAGACAGTAGGCAGCAGTATCTTGACTTGATTAGTGACTCAGAAAATTATTCAGGATATTGACTATTATCCCAGGAATAGTGTAATGGGAAACAAATAATGATAAATACAAAACATCAAGTTAATTTAATGTTTACATGGAAATGTCTATTGTTTGTAAAATATATTCACTTATGAATAGAACATTCAGAATTTTTATGGGTGTTAATAGAGTTTTCTGATGGATAATTTTGGAGAGAACACTTTCTCTGATTCGGAACCACTTATGGATGAGCGGTCAGGAATAAGAAACACCACCCAGCAGTTTTTGCGGTCTTTTTCTATCCTCAGTGATGACTCTGACTTTGATGAGCTGGACGACATTGACACGCCAGATTTCGTGGATGGAAGTGGTGATGTTGAGCCAACAGTTCAACACACATCTACCGCAGGGGTCCGGGTGGAATTTGGGAAGGGGGATCAACAAGGTAGATATTTCACTGCAACTTTCCACAGTATTTACTTCTGTAAATTATATGTCAATATATAGTATTTGAAAGTATCAGTTTGTGGATAGTTTATAAATAACTGGACAATTTTTTGAAGGCCTATTTTAAGGAATGTTTGGCATGATAATCCCCTGCTGTGCATCTCCTGCTAATCGAGTCTCAGTAGGGGCCAATTTCCTGTGTATTTGTTTATTGGCTCGGGGCCATTTAGGGTCCATTTCTATAATAAAACTACAAAAACTGCACAGCAGGATATTCAGATCAGAGATCTGATAAGAGAGATCAAGGCAAGTAGATTTAGATCAATAGACAGGTTGTGTACTCACTGTATACAGTTGTTGTTTTTTTTTTTTGGGGGGGGGGGGTACCTTATAGAAGGCTTAAACTAGGCCTTAAATTTAAGGCTCAAGCTTGTAGAGGAAGATATTGAAGAAAATATCTTGAGAGAGTATTAAACTTCCATGTTCCTTTTAGTTATCCTGTTTTCAAAGACTAGCTTTTATCTCTGTCAAACATGTTAGTCATGACTTAGGCCTAAAAAAAAAAATTGTTTGGTTAGGGTTACATCCTTTTCAAAAATAGGTAGGTTAGGTAGGCTTTTTATTTTTTTTTATTTTTTTTTTTTATTAGGCTTTATATAAGAATGTCATTTTCATCATTGGAGAATGGTGTTAAAGTTATCTTCTATATAAGCAATTAAGGTTTTAAACTACATATTGAAAAGCAAAAAAAAGAAAGAAAAACAATTATTTTTTATTTATTTTTTTTAGTTTTTCATTTTTTTTTTTCAAACTGACTATAAAAAACGTTAGGGTCGGCGCCTATTCCGTAGGTAGGGTCGGGTAACCCGAACCAAATGTATTTTTTTTTTAGGCCTTACCATGTTGACTTTCTGAACATTTTTTATATAGATTTATTATATCCTGAATTACCAGTAGTAAATTACTATTGACCAGTGGTGGGCAAATTCTTACAATAAAAGCTATTATTGACTCCTATTAATTGTAAAAAAAAATTGTATTATTTTAGACATTTTGATGCATCTATCATTTTTTACTTTTTTCAGAAGGAAAACTTATTCCATTTAGTAGCATCCATCGGCCAGCGAAGGGTTTCCAGAATGTGAGGCCGGATTGTTGGATGAAGGAGCCAATACATGTGCGCATCCCGAAGTTTGAGCGGGAAGACCATCCCCACATGACCAGAAAGGCTTTCAATCCCAATCTGTAAGTTACCTAGAGCATTTGCTGAATTTATCAGCAGTGTCAAAAGTGCATGAATACCACAGAGTCTCATTGTGAGTTACTCTGAATTACACGGCAGAAAGAAACTTTATCCATTAAAAACCCATATCCAACAAATATGGAAAATTATAACTGTCCGATTGGTGCAAAAATTATGAGTTTTAGTTGCAAAGCTAGGAATTATTTTCAAAACTGATCTGTCTATGGTATACTCAGTTAATTAATCAATATTTTTTTCAATTTGAGTAATTACCAGTATGTAAATCTCATTTTGAATGCATTGATTTATAAAGTATTTTCTAGTGTTTGTCCTTCACAGAGTAAACATAATAAATAGAGTGTGATTTAGAACTTCAAATAGTGCGAGTATATATAAATACATATACATGTATCTAATAACTTGTAAAAAGCCAAGATTTTTGTTTTGCAGTATTCAATGATAAACTTACAATGATAATCCAAACTCATGCTTTTTGAATGAAAAACATTTAAATCATCCCGGTAGATATTTTATGTAAAAAAAAATTAATGCTCTAATTGAAATAATATGAATGGTTTTAAACTTTCTGTGTCAGTGAACATGCTGTTACTTTTATCAAACGGTTTCAGACTTAACATCTTTTCTGTCATAAAGATATCTATACTTAAAGTCTTAATACTGATTGCCATGTCAGGTACAACAGTTAATTAGCTATTTTCAGTTTATTTAGTTTTGTCAAATCAGAAAAAAACGTGATTTTACTGCACTAGTATGAATATAATGCTGTTATAATGTAATTGCTAGTCTCAAGGGTAACACAGGTTGTGATGTGTGTCCCTGACATGTCTTATGACTGCCTCATCATAAATTATTCAGCCTGACAAACAGTCACAGTTCGCATGATGAAAACAAAATAAAACTCATGGGGTTTGAAAGCTACTCATAGGCACTCACTCATGTATGTCATAGTTTGAATTTTGAATGCTCTGATGTAAAAAGAAATGTTTCGAAAAGATGCTATCTAAATTATTTCTATTAATTGTGGAAAAGAACCTATAAAAATTATATGCAATTATTTGTGGAAAAGAAGCTATCAGAATTATATGCAATTATTGTGGAAAAGATGCTATCAGAATTATATGCAATTATTGTGGAAAAGATGCTATAAGAATTATATGCAATTATTGTGGAAAAGAACCTATATGCAATTATTTGTGGAAAAGAAGCGATCAGAATTACTTGCAATCATTGCAGTAAAGATGCTATCTAATAATCTTATTTAAATTCATCTTCATCTGGCACAAGTTTCAACATATTTTTTTTAGATTGGATCACAAAATAATATTAAGATGTGATTAATCAATTGTTTCCCTGACTTCCCTGCAGTACACTAAACACATCAAACTATCATACATTGCTTTTCAAACATATTTCCAAAGATAAATTGAGACAAGGAAATGTTGAAAAATGTGTTCTGTTTTATTCATTTAACATTTTCCTGTGGTACGGAAATTGGAATGGATTAGGACCATGCAGTCTCGAAAATCCAGGATTATTCAAGATATTATTATTGGATAGAACATTGGAGTTGATTTCAGCCAGCTTTTATGAGCCTTGGGAGATTCATTACACATATATAGGAAATTGTTTTCCTAAATGCCTTTTTTGGCCAGATGACATTTTATTACTAGATAGCCAGACTTTTGAATTCTGTCTGTTCCTGGTCCCAATTTCTCAAAATTCATTGAGTGTAACATTTGCTTAACTAGCTTATTTCTAAAGCCAGATATCTTACTTAGACTTGATTTTACCCAATGCAAATAAAGTAATGATGATTGTCTGAATGATAATTCTCTTTTAAAGCCGCACTCTCACAGATATAAAGTTTTGACAACATTTTTATTTTTTGTCTTGGAATGAGCCAATTTCTGCGTGAATATCTGCAAACCAGTGATATAAGACTGCGGACACAAGATCAGATCACAGATTTTCATATTTCTGTTTAAAAATTAATGTTTAATGGCTAAAAGCGTTACAAATATATTATTGTCTTTCAGGATGCAATGCCAGTTTTAATTAATCATTATTTTTATATAAAAAATCTAACTTGGCAGCATATTTGTAGTGTACCGGGTATCTTCAATTTCATGATGTCAGAGGGTAATGCACCAGTCAATTGTAACCACGGCCCCCCAGGTCCGGGGAATAGCAGGGACTTTGACTTTTGGTCAAGCCCAAACCGGGTAAAATCCCCACCCTGCAGGGACGAACTGATGGTTAAATCACTGCCAAATGCCCCCATACCCCAGGGAGCCTAGGTCAGGCCCATTCCCCGCAAATGCAAAACTACTGCATTCACCCGGCACTGCGGGGCCACCTGAAAGGTAAAAACACGGCCCATTTCTCCGGCTATCCCCGGTATACCCCCGGACCGGGGGCGTGGTTACAATTGACTGGTGCATAACAGTGCGGCAGAGGGGGATTATAGTTAAAAATATTGCCCTTGTGTTTTTAATGTATGTTCTAATAGAAGTGAGGTATAATGACTACACATGTGTATGTGTTAATTGAGTGTTTTAAGCTTTCAAATCATACATTCTAAGTAGGGCTTCCATTAAAGGAAGTTTGGAAGTATATTACTCCCTAGGAATATCAAAACTTGAGTCAATATTACTTTTTTTGGTCACAATTTCAATCAGTCTTTATGTAAAATGAATTACTATAATATTAGGCCTTAAAGCTGCACTCTCACAGATTGAACGTTTTGACAACTTTTTTATATATTTTTTCTTGGAATGAGCCAATTTTTGCGAAAATCCATGGAAACAAGTTAAATAAGACTGCTGACAAAAAATAAGATCGCAGATTTTTATATTTAAGTCCAAAAATTGATGTTTAATGCATTTTTCTTAAACCGTTAGTTACGGTTTAAGCCATAAAACATTACTTTTCAAACAGAAATATGAAAATCTACAATTTGATTTTTTGTCAGCAACCGTATATCATTGGTTTACAGTTATTTATGCAAAAATTTGCCCTTTCCAAGACAAAAAATAAAAAAAAAGTTGTAAAAACAGTAAGTCTGTGGAGTGCAGCTATAAATATGGCAAGTTAAAGTTGCAAATTTCTTGATTTTTAACATATTAGTTGAAAAAAAGTGGAAAAAGATATTGTATTAGGGACAATTAAACTTCCACATTTCAGTGAAAAACTTCCAAAATTGATGGACAGGAAGTTCATACTTCCAGTTTCAAATTCTTAATGGAAGCCCTGATTATTTATTATTACTATTCTTGTTGATACCTCCAAGAATTGTTTTCTCTAAATTAAAAAAAATATATATTTTATGCATTATTTCATGACACCTCTCAATAATAAGGGGCCATTAACATACTGTTTGAAATAATATTCAATAATTCACACCTCAATGGCAAGATTATTGGCAGGGCTTCCATTCAGAATTTAAAATTAGATCTTCCATGTTATCAAGTTATCCTGACCATGGAAGCTAAGTCTCTCAAACATGTAAAATTTCTTCATTGATGAACAATGATTCTGATGGAATTTGAGAAAAATCATCTTAAACATGCCAACTCCAAAAGAGTGTATTGAAACAATTAATTTACATTCAAGATTTATTGAAAATTTGGCCTTAAATGTAGCATTTACACTTATTTTTAACTGTTTGAACTGCCAAGCATTCAACTTTGGAAATTTTATCCTAAGTTTTGGTTGCTTCTGTACTTAATTTTAGAAGTTTAAGCCCATTTATAGAGATACATATTATACTTAACTCCGTTTATAAAAGGGTTAAAAACACTTATACTGGAGTGAGGTCAATATAATGATGCCAGCTGTTACAAGAAACAAGAAACATGATGAATATAAACCACAATCTTCTAATCATTGATCTTCCACATAAACATGATACCTGTGTATACCAACATTCAATGATGGTCACCCAGGGGACTCCAAGAAGAGCTTATGTTGCCATAAGAAACAATTACTAGAATGTGAAGTAGTTCTTGGTAACGCTATACTCATTTGCCAATACCGTAAATGTCCTATTAGATGTGCCAGACGTGTGTCTTAAAAAACCCTACATGCTGAATAAGAACCTTTTTCCCAATTAAGTGTGTATATGAACAAAACATCGTATAAAATTGTATTTAAACACTTGTGATCACTTGCATTTATAATGAAAAATACTTCAATCTTTTTTTTTACATTGACCCAATTTTTTGCCACCACTCAATGCCAATATGGAGGGGAACTTTGGCATCAAAATGGCAAATAATATAAACTTCTTAGGGTGGGAAATTTGAGTGAATTTCAGCTGATAAATCACTATAAACACAGCCGTAGAAATTATGGCTTAATTGCCGCACTTGACCAAGATTTCCTGTACTGAAGTAGGTATAGGGTTATATAAAACACTGGTTATTTATGTGTGTTTGCAGGTACACTATCGAGGTTCGTCATGGCGATTACGTGTGGACATTCAAGAGGCGTTACAAGCATTTCGACAGCCTGCATAAGTCCCTGCGTTTGTTCCGCGCTCGCTGCAGTCTTCCGGTACCAACAAAACAGTGAGTGTCATTCTTCCAATACTCAACAAAGATGGTGATTTGTCAGATAACATATTAGTAAATTGTATGATGACAGGAAAATACAATCTTTGTTTCACAGTCTAATCCCATGAACTCAGATGTTTCAATGGTCATAGTAAAAATGGGCTGTAATCAATACTGTTCAGGCTAATATTTTAGTTCAGGGGCAGTAACCCATACTGTTCAAGCTAATTCTTCTGTCAAGAGGCTGTAATCCATGCTGTTCAGGCTAATTCTTCTGTCAAGAGGCTGTAATCCATACTGTTCAGGCAAATTCTTCTGTCAAGAGACTGTAATCTATACTGTTCAAGTTAATCTGTTCAGGGGGCTGTACTCTATACTGTTAAGGCTAATACTTCTGTTCAAGAGGGGGCTGTTCTCCATACTGATAAGGCTAAAACTTCTGTTCAGGGGCCTGTACTCCATACTTTTAAGGCTAATACTTCTGTTCAGGGAGCTGTACTCCATGTTGTTCAAGCTAATACTTCTGTTCAGGGGCTGTAATCCATACTGTTCAGGCTTATACTCATGTCCAGGGTCGGTGATCCATAATGTTCAGGCTTATACTTCTGTTTAGGGGCTGTAATATATACTGTTCAGGCAAACATTTCTGTTCAGGAGTGGTGATCCATAATGTTAAGGCAAATACTTCTGTCCAGGGTGGTAATCCATACTAATCAGGCAAATACTTCTGTCCAGGGTGGTAATCCATACTTATCAAGTAAATACTTCTGTCCAGGGGTGGTACTCCATACTAATCAAGCAAATACTTCTGTCCAGGGGTGGTAATCCATACTTATCAAGAAAAAACTTCTGTCCAGGGGTGGTAATCCATACTTATCAAGAAAATACTTCTGTCCAGGGGTGGTAATCCATACTAATCAGGCAAATACTTCTGTCCAGGGGTGGTAATCCATACTACCGTAATCAGGCAAATACTTCTGTCCAGGGTTGGTAATCCATACTACCGTAATCAGGCAAATACTTCAGTCCAGGGTTGGTAATTCATACTACCGTAATCAGGCAAATACTTCTGTCCAGGGTTGGTAATCCATACTACCGTAATCAGGCAAATACTTCAGTCCAGGGGTGGTAATCCATACTACCGTAATCAGGCAAATACTTCTGTCCAGGGTTGGTAATCCATACTACCGTAATCAGGCAAATACTTCAGTCCAGGGGTGGTAATCCATACTACCGTAATCAGGCAAATACTTCTGTCCAGGGTTGGTAATCCATACTAATCAGGCAAATACTTCTGTCCAGGGGTGGTTATCTATACTAATCAAGCAAATACTTCTATCCAGGGACTGTAATACATACTGTTCAGGCAAATTCTTCTGTCCAGGGGTGGTAATTATAAGCATCTTAGTGTAAAATTCAAGGTTTTTAACAGTTATTGATAACATTTAGTCAAAACCCAAATACTTTTTATGAAAATAATAATATATTTTCATAATTTAGACCATTTACTTGCATAACTTCATATTTTTGTTCTTTGTTCTTAAAATCAGACCCCATTCAACTATGAAATGTCAAATGTATGTAAATGAATTTATGGGACATGAAGGTATTTCTAAAAACCTGCTTTATTATGTTTGCCTGTTTTTAAGATTTTCTTTCTTTTACGTGTCATAAGCAGTATGCAATGTTGGCTATGTGTTGTGGGTATGATTCCACTATAAGTGGTTGTCAATAACATGCATTCTTAACTGATGAAGCAGTTTGATTCTTTCATTCCCTGAGTGATTATAAATACTGGTAAAAAAGAAAGTTAATACAATTTAAGTGTTTTGTTACTGTCTGCTCATATTTTATTATAGCTATAAGACATAACTGGTGTAATATCTATCCAATTCAGCATTTTCATTCTCTGTATTTCTATTATTCATTCATGAGTGATTTGCATGTAGGCAGATATTGTTTGCGTGAATATGTCAGATGATGAAATCAGCAAAAGTGTAGTAAAAAATGGCTGAAGTGGTATTATGTACTTCAAGGAAGACATTTCATCAACATCTATTTGGATACCATTGACAGGCTTCTCTGCAAGTTGTCTGTTTTATGAAGGAAGATATGTTGATAAGACTTCAATGAAATGCATGTGTAATTGACAATGCAGCTGCTACTTCTGTCATTCATTAATTCATCATCAGATGTTATCATGTGTACCCACCTAGTGAAGTCAATAATGTATAAAGTACACTTTGCTTCTGCCCTGAAATTATCAAGAGAAAGAATTACACTAGCAGAATCCTTCCCCCGTTGTTAATGACCACGCCAATAGCTCAGTGTTAGAGCATCAGCTTCAGGTGTCAGGTGCGGAATGTTCTGGTTTCAATCCCTGACTGTGTCGTACCGCATACATTATTGAGTGTTATCAATAGCTCCCTTGCTCTGCGCTCAGCATTAGAGGGAAGTACTGGGAAATTTGAAGTACTCAGTTCTAGTTCAAGGCACAGAAGGTTCTGGGTTCAATCCCTGACTGTGTCATACCAAAAAACATTAATTATTGGAATCAGTAGATCCCTTACCTGGCGCTCAGCATTATAAGGAGGGAAGTACTGGGAAATTTGAAGTACTCATTTCTAGTTTAAACCCAGAAAAGTTGTCTCAAGTGCTCCACAGGGATACCTTCATAAACTAGATAATAAACAAGAAAAGAACAGAAATGGTATTGAAGGTGATAATGCCTTTGGGAAATTTTCTCAAACCTGATTTAAAGTCTTATTACTGTAACTGACATTCATGTAGCAATGATGACAATATAATGTCAACCTTTTGTTGGAAATACTGACATATAGCTTCAATAGGCTATGCACGATTGGCTATAAATACAAAAGACCAAAGTCAAATGTTCAATGTCCCTTGGTAGAAATTCTTGTTTAAACATTTTTTCCACGTTGTAATGCATTGTTGGCAGTAATATATAAATATTAGATCCCATGGAGGTTGATAGAATATAATGTGAACCTGAGAAAGTAAATGTCAGCAAAGATTAACATTAACATTTTGAGGGTTAACACTGTATGCTATTTTCCTCCCTGGGAACTGAAAGTAATTTTATTATAGCAAACATATTTGTAAAACATCCAGTATGAAGCCAATTGTTTACAACGGTTTCATCTGGAAAACGTAAAATGATACCGGTACATGTTTTAACACTTCCCATCATTAAAGTTTAGAAAACTCATATATTATTCAATGCATCGTTGGAAGTAATACATGTTATTGTATTACAGACAACCTAATTCAGTTATTCAATGCATCCTTGATAGCAGCGCCTATTTCAACACTCCCTGATTGTAATATAGACAACATAGGTCAGTTATTCAATGCTTTCTTGGTAGCTATGCTTATTTCAACACTCCCTGATTGTAATATAGACAACCTAGTTCAGTTTATTCAATGCTTTCTTGGTAGCTATGCTTATTTCAACACTCCCTGATTGTAATATAGACAACCTAGTTCAGTTTATTTAATGCTTTCTTGGTAGCTATGCTTATTTGAACACTCCCTGATTGTAATATAGACAACCCAGTTCAGTTTATTTAATGCTTTCTTGGTAGCTATGCTTGTTTGAACACTCCCTGATTGTAATATAGACAACCCAGTTCAGTTATGCTTTCTTGGTAGTTATGCTTGTTTGAACACTCCCTGATTGTAATATAGACAACCCAGTTCAGTTTATTTAATGCTTTCTTGGTAGCTATGCCTATTTCAACACTCCCTGATTGTAATATAGACAACCTAGTTCAGTTTATTTAATGCTTTCTTGGTAGTTATGCTTGTTTGAACACTCCCTGATTGTAATATAGACAACCCAGTTCAGTTATGCTTTCTAGGTAGTTATGCTTGTTTGAACACTCCCTGATTGTAATATAGACAACCCAGTTCAGTTTATTTAATGCTTTCTTGGTAGCTATGCCTATTTCAACACTCCCTGATTGTAATATAGACAACCTAGTTCAGTTTATTTAATGCTTTCTTGGTAGTTATGCTTGTTTGAACACTCCCTGATTGTAATATAGACAACCCAGTTCAGTTTATTTAATGCTTTCTTGGTAGTTATGCTTGTTTGAACACTCCCTGATTGTAATATAGACAACCTAGTTCAGTTTATTCAATGCTTTCTTGGTAGTTATGCTTGTTTGAACACTCCCTGATTGTAATATAGACAACCCAGTTCAGTTATGCTTTCTAGGTAGTTATGCTTGTTTGAACACTCCCTGATTGTAATATAGACAACCTTGTTCAGTTTATTTAATGCTTTCTAGGTAGTTATGCTTGTTTGAACACTCCCTCATTGTTACACAGACAACCTAGGTCAGTTATTCAATGCAACTTTAGTGGCCACGCTTGTTTGAAAGCTCTCTGATTGTAACACAGACAACCAAGGTCAGTTATTCAATGCATCCTTGGTAGCCACGCTTGTTCGAACATTTCTCATTGTAATTCCAGGCATCGGGAACAGAGGCAGAGTTTTCGCGAAGAACGCAAGGAAAGGAAAATCAAGAAGAAGCAAAAAAAGGTTGTGGTTGGCCGCTTCCCCAAGAAGCCAGAGATCATGGTTCGTGAAGAACAGCTGGAAAAGAGACGAGTAAGCTCGATTATATATTAGTAGATTGTTGTCAAATAGATTACTGGCAATTTGATGGGTAACAAATTTAAAACCTGGTAAAATTTTCAATTTGCCTTTGCTTTCCATTTATTATGTAATAATTCTGTAAGATAATCATATGCAAACCTCATTGGCTAAAAGTTGGCTTAAACCAAAATATCACGAAAAGAGAAAAGAGAACCTTACGTCAATGCAATGATCATTGGATTTGATCTTAAGTTACTTAATACATAGACTAACAATAATAAAGCACGTGAGAGGCCAGGTTTATATTGCGACATTGCACAGCTATTGTTTAAGTTGTCAGATCCTGCTTGATAGTCAATGTCAATATTAACATTTATATATAACTAACAAAAGTTATAAATAGTGATTGTAGAAATTGATTATACACCTAAGGCGACTATAAATTAGTTGCTTTATTTTTTTTGATTCAAGAAACAATGTTAAACTAGGGTCTGAATTTGCTAATCAGTCGGGTACTGTCAGGGAAAGGCTTACAGTGTCTGTATATAATAATCACATGTAAAAAAGGAGAACTTTTACGATTGTGTACCTTGATTGTCTAGAAACTCATGTTTATGGTCCCTTATGCAATAAGAAAGAGCATGATCATGTAGTCAATGGTGAAACAGTGACTTAAGAAAAATAAAATGTCACCCCCCCCCCCCCCCCCCCCCTCGCCCCCATTTAAAAATAAATTGATGAAAATCTAGCAGTTTATTTATATATGCCTATCTGTTCCCAATAGAAGAAAATATCTTCATAAAAATATTTCATTTTATTAAATTGCTGTGCTTAAATGAATTGTTAATTGTTAATTATTCAAGTAGCAATTTCCTGAGTGATAGTGAAACAAATATCCTAATTATTTCCCACACATTTTGTAGTGAATAAGAATTACTGCCCTATAACAATATGATTGAAACTTTGTCATTGAATAAGGCATGACGCTTGACTAATTCAAGCTCAACCTCTTTGATTGAACTAATCTTGGAAAGATTTTCAATTTCGTAGCTTTAATGCAGTAACAGGCTTTCTCCAATGCCCCATGCTGGTGATTTTTCGAAACAAATGTTGTTTGTAATTTTAATTTGGACAAATCTTTGGTCTATACACATTCCACACTCTATTTATATTTACAATTAATTCCATTTTTTTAGCAAATTCCTTTTAATATGATGTTATTTTTTTTTCATTTTTGAACATTGCATTTTGTTTCTGTCTATCTGTCCATCCAGGCCAACATAGAGGTTTAAGGGGCTGTGTCCATCAGAGTCAGGAGCTATTTGGTTATGTTTTCTTTTGCAAAACTACAAGTATTAGGGACAGAAGGAAGAACCAAATTAATCAGAAATGTTAGTGTGTCCATCTCTCTGTCAATTTTTATGCCCCCTTTTGAAAAAAGTGGGGTATATTGTTTTGCACATGTCGGTCGGTCGGTCGGTCGGTCTGTCTGTCTGTCGGTCGGTCGGTCGGTCGGAATACCAAATGGTTTCCGATCAATAACTTGAGAACGCTTTGACCGAGGGACCTCATACTTGGTATGTGTATTGGTCATCACCAGCAGATGAACCCTATTGATTTTGAGGTCAGTGGGTCAAAGGTCAAGGTCAGTGTGACCTTTACATGAAAAACGGTTTCCGATCAATAACTTGAGAACGCTTTGACCCAGGAACCTCATACTTGGTAGGTGTATTGGTCATGACCAGCAGATGAACCCTATTGATTTTGAGGTCAGTGGGTCAAAGGTCAAGGTCAGTGTGACCTTAACATGAAAAACGGTTTCCGATCAATAACTTGAGAACGCTTTGACCCAGGGACCTCATACTAGGTAGGCTTATTGGTCATGACCAGCAGATGAACCCTATTGATTTTGAGGTCAGTGGGTCAAAGGTCAAGGTCAGTGTGACCTTTACATGAAAAACGGTTTCCGATCAATAACTTGAGAACGCTTTGACCCAGGAACCTCATACTTGGTAGGTGTATTGGTCATGACCAGCAGATGAACCCTATTGATTTTGAGGTCAAAGGTCAAGGTCAGTGTGACCTTAACATGAAAAACGGTTTCCGATCAATAACTTGAGAACGCTTTGACCCAGGGACCTCATACTAGGTAGGCTTATTGGTCATGACCAGCAGATGAACCCTATTGATTTTGAGGTCAGTGGGTCAAAGGTCAAGGTCAGTGTGACTGTAAGCTGAAAAAAGGTTTTCTGATTGTCCATATTTTATTTTCTTATATAGTAGACAGTAGAAATTTATATGTCACTAAATGCATGAGTTGAAGTATCAGTTTTCAGTGAACATCTAGTTTAATTATGCCCCCCTTCGAAGCAGAGGGGTTATATAATTGCTTTGCACATGTCGGTCGGTCTGTTGGAAGACCAAAGCTTGTCCGAGTGATAACTCAACAATTCCCGGACCTATGGTCATCAAACTTGACATGAAGATTAGGTATGACCAGTAGATGACCTGCCTCATATGCATCCAATGACAAATCAGCTGTCATTTCAGTCCATGCATATTTCATTCAATTGTCCAAATATTTCTGGCAACTTGGCGCTCAGGGGGCATAATGTTTGACAAACATCTCTTGTTTATTCACTGGTTCATATTTCTTGAACATATCTCTTGAACCGCTTGAAGGATTTTAAAATAACTTGCCACAAATGTTCACCATATTGTGATGATGGGCAAAGCACATGTAACAACCTGTTTGGGTCAAGGTCACACTTAGAGGTCAAAGGTCATATGACTACATCGTGTCTGCTCCATATCATTTAAACCACTTAAAGGATTTTGAAATAACTCGCCCTGAATGTTCACCATATTGAGACAATTTGCTAAGCATATGAAACAACCAGCTCAGCTCAAGGTAAAGGTTACACTTAGAGGTCAAGGTCATATGACTTTTTTATGACCATATTTCGTGTCCACTCCTTATCTCTTGAACTGGATGAAGGATTTTGAAATAACTGCCTGCAAATGTTCACCATAATATGACAATGTGCAGGGTGGATGTAACAACCAACTCAGACAAGGTCAAGGTCACACTTACTGGTCAAAGGCCATATGGCTATAATATGACTATATTTCATGTCGTTCACCACATTTGGACAAAGTGCACATTACAACCAGTTGTTTCAAGGTCAATGTCACAGTAAGAGATCATAGGCCATATGGCTACATTTTGTGTAAGCTCCATATCTCTTGAACCGCTTGAAGGATTTTGAAATAACTTGCCACAAACGTTCAGCTATATGAAGATGATGCTCAGAGCGCATGTTAAAATCAGCTTGGTTCAAGTCAAGGTCAAGGTCTACCACTAAGAGGGAAAGGTCATTTGACTACATTTCATATCCGCTCCATATCTCTTGAACTGCTTAAAAAAAAAAAACCTCCCAAAAATGTTCATCATATTGATGCGATGTGCAGAGCGCAAGTAACAACCAGCTCAGTTCAAGGTAAAGGTCACACGACAATATTTTGTGTCTGCTCCATATCTTTTGAACCGCTTGAAGGATTTTGAAATAACTCACCACAAATGCTCACAATATTGAGACAATGTGCAGAGTGTATGTCACAACCAGCTCAGCTCATGGTAAAGGTCATACTTAGAGGTCAAAGGTTATATGACAACATTTCGTGTCTGCTCCATATCTTTTGAACCTCTTGATGATTTGAAACAAATTGCCACAAATGTTCACCATATTGAGATGATTTGCAGATGGGGAGACATCTGTTTTTAATTACAAATACAACCTAGTTTATTTTTGTGTTCAACTTCCATTTGAACTGTTATATGGTTGCCCTCAAACTTGAAAAATAAGAGGTATCAAAATTAATACTGTAACATAAGATATCAAATCAGCAATTAATATTGTCATATTAACTGCAGGAAGCATTAAAGCTGCACTCTCACAGATTGAACGTCTTGACAGTTTTTTTGTCTTGGAACGAGCCAATTTTTGCGAAAATCCATGGCAACCAGTTATATAAGACTGCTGACAAAAATTAGATCTCAGATTTTTGTATTTCAGTTCAGATATTGATGTTTTATGCATTTTTCTTAGCCATAAAACTTTAATTTTCGAAATGGAAATATGAACATCTGCGATTTCATCTTTTGTCAGCAATCTTTTATCATTGGTTTGCAGATATTTATGCAAAAATTTGCTCTTTCCAAGACAAAAAATAAAAAAGTTGTAAAAATGGTATATCAGTGAGAGTGCAGCTTTAATGGCAACTATAATACTTAATAAAAGGAATCAAAATACTCCCATTTCTTATATTAAAGTGTTGTCTTGATGAATAGCCATGGTGTTATTACTGCCATAGGTGTCAAATATTGGTGGTGTTATCACATTATTTGAGACACAACACTTGACCACTAGTCCCTAGGGAGGCGCCTGTCACCACCCCATAGTTTGAATGTGTCATTCTGAATTCATGGGCCTTGTCTGGCTGATTGTGACAGTATTTTTTATGAGTTGCCAAGGGTGGGAAGCCTATCTTGAGTAAACCATGAATCCAATATCTCCTCGAATCTGGGGTAATTTACTGTTTTTTTTCAGTTTCAACTGTATGACAGCTACGGATAGAAAATCGGTCGTCAGCAAGACAAGCCATTTTTTCAAATATATTTTTCTAAAAATCAGTTTTTGTTACACAAACTTATTTAAATTTAAATTAAAACATGAGTCATTATTACATAAATTTATGCTGTTCATTTCTTAGAGAATAAAGCAAACTGGCAGTAATTAATGTTGAGATTATACCATGGTTGTTTATGATAAAATTTTAACAGTACCATAAATGACTGGGTATAAGACGATAGGGGGTATTAGACGCAGGGAAAAAATCTGTGAAAAGTCCAAGAAAAAACTTTTAATCTATGTTTTTGGTTAAAAGACGCATAGAAAAGATGTCAAATCGTCTGGCATTTTTGGCCACCATGTTTGTTGACAGTGACCAAAATTATATTTTTCGTGAAAATGGCGACGGTTATCTTTAAAACCATACAATGATAAACTGTCGAGAATGAAAAGTTAAGTTATGCAAAAACCTTATATTGTATGGGTTTGTTCTCAAAATGTCAACACCTACAGAAAAGAATAAAGAATGTGACAAAGTGCGAAAAAACAAGACCATTATCGCAACAGTTTGTAGTATTGGTATGTTAAACAGGTTAAAGGCAGTCGAGTTTTTCACACCTTCTCGTACAACTGACAAAACATATTTTGACAGTGCCCAACTTTGCTTTTTTATAAGCAAGTTTAATTATTGTTCAATTCAATTTATTATTCAAAATAATATTGAATAAATTTAATCAAAAAAATATTTTTGTTTAAATTATAAACGTCTTACGATATACCGTATCCCGATCTTCAACTGCCGTTTTAACTCGTATATACTCGATCAATATGACGCGAGTAACATCCCTTTCTACATAAATCTAAACAAACTCTTGGCTTGAAATCGACCTCAGATAAAAAGTTAAAAAAAATTGTTACTGGGTATTATACGCAGGCATTTTTTTGCATCGAAATCTGAGGGAAAAAAGGGCGTCTAATACCCAGTCATTTACGGTACTTGTTCATTATTTTTTCTCTAATGACATTCAAAGGTTTTAGAATTTCTTTCAGCATATTAGTATATTTTAAATTGACACTCTTATTCAAAATCAATACATACACATGTTTAACAAACATCAATTTTGACTGATAAACCTTAAACTACTAACTAAATAATGCATTTATAGAAAATATTAATTACTGAAAGCAGGATTGTAACCGTGTATTTAATAGCAGAAAGCTCAAAAATTAAATGATTGGTAAATGCTAAAAGATTTACTGAGGTTTACTTTAGTCTCATGAGGTAAAATAACTTGTTTTATGCTCATTTTTCAAATTTAACTCTTTATCCATCATAAAAAAAACATTGTTTTCAACATTTATTCATCCTTTTTGAAATATTAAAAAAATATTATTAATTGTGGTAAATCTAATCGGGGAGTAAGAGTGCATCGTTTAAAAAGGCAGTGTAAACACCATTAGAAAGTGAAGTATTAACATAAATCTTACCTCGTAATATGGAAACCTTATTTTTTATTGCCTTATTCCTAGCAGGTCTTTTATTAATGACAATGTCATGTTAAAGGGACTGGACTCCAGATGGTCCCAAAATCGGCAAATACAGTTTTTTCATCAAAACAAGCCTAGAATTGTCAATGCGAGCTAGTAGGAGGCCAATAATACATCATTTCACATGTTTAAAGAATAAGGACAACATCCATGTCAGTGTCTTGGAACACTTTGCAAGTCATGTGATTGTTTCACATACTAAACTGTCAATAAGTGTTTTAACAACTCACTGTCATATTTAGCAAAGTTATCCTCTTTCCAAAGTTTCCATCGATTAATTTTTGATGTTAATCTGTCGGGCTCTCTATCTGCGTTGTTTCGAAGCAGTTTTCCGCTTTCTTGCAATGTCCATTCTTCCAGGATGCCATGTAGTGTGTTTATTAATCATGTGAAAGGCACGCGATGAATACAGATAAATATACCGATGCTTTTTTTAAAACTTTAATACTAGGTTTTACGTGGTAGACATCCCCAGTAAATTTCAAATTGGAAAAATGTGCAAAATCTGCGAAGATGCATGTGTCATATATAATGATATCAATTTGATGTTAGTTTTTGACAGTTTTCTTTTTTGCTTGCAATTGTATCATCTGGTCCAATTAAGTGTTAGACATAAAGTTAAGATTGAGATATTTTATATGCAAATATTTGGATAATTGTGTCAGACAAGGAAGTCTGATGGCCTTCTTTATTACCTATGTAACTATGGTGACAATGGCTTTGTTTTTGGTGAGCTAACCTAACTTCCCTTGAGCAGAAATAATTTTGCATTGATATGCAGATACATCTTATCACAAACTCTTCAGCCACAAAGGACTGCAGACGAATGTGTCATTGTTTTTCCTCATTCTTTCCTTTAATGGGATTTAAATGCATTCAGGCAACTGCTGGCAGGCTTGCCAATTTCTGTAAAGATGGATTCTCTTTTGAGCCTATTCAGGTCAATTTTTCTGAGGAAACTATTCATTCCTTTTTCGCAGCAATAAATCGAAATAAGATTTTCATGAAGGTTCTGCATTAAGACTTGGGTCTTTTATTGAACCACATCTTGAGTGGTCTTGTTGATTGGTAACACATTGTAACCTTTGCTGACTTTTGTTCTGATGAAATTATAGCTCTTCATTACTGTGACACAGTTGGCACTTATTTATTGTGATGAACATTTGATTGCTTTCTTGGTGTAAGTTCCTTTTTGAGAGCAGCCCAGATTTGTCTGCTTTCAGTTCCTATCAACTTTCAAGGTCATTTTTATCAATGTCCCTGTTAAGATGTTCAGCTTATTGAAGTTTTATGAGAGATGATTCTGATCTGTCTCTAGTGGATCCTGCTCCTATGTATTGTATGTTGCTCTAGCCTTAAGTGTGTCCGGAATAGTTCTCTCGTGGTATGGGAGAGTATGATATATACTCATAACTAGTAATGTTTTGATGATTGATTAAAATCGCAAATTGATTGATTGGGCTTGAAATCAGCGACAATCAATTGTATTTGGTCATACCGTAATCAATCATCAATTCAAACGGCAAGTTGATATTCTTCTCTTGTTATTTGCGCTTGGTTAATTTCTGCCAATTTTCTCCTTTGAGTTAATTCAAACATTTGAAAGTGTTTAGTTGTTATCATTTTCAACATGGCCCAAATCAACAACAACACATAATAACTTCAAAAACACACATAACATAAGCATAATTGAGGATTAAAATTAATTGCTTAAGAAAAAAACTACATTAATGGTATTGTCAAAAACCGATTGTTCTATCAAATCGGCTACATGAGTGGAACCAATTATCAATAGTCTAACTGAACCGATTTCCAACAATACTCATAACACAGTGTATTACTGTTACCCAGCGTTGTTGAGGCATATGGTGTGTTACTCTTATGTGTTGCATGGGTATATTATAGAAGTAATATGGTGTGTTAATCAAATGCGGCACATTGGTAACATGGGCATATTATAGAAGTAATATGGTGTGTAATATGGTGTGTTACTCTTATGTGGCACATTGGTAACATGGGCATATTATAGAAGTAATATGGTGTGTTACTCTTATGTGGCACATTGGTAACATGGGCATATTATAGAAGTAATATGGTGTGTTACTCTTATGTGGCACATTGGTAACATGGGCATATTATAGAAGTAATATGGTGTGTTACTCTTATGTGGCACATTGGTAACATGGGTATATTAAAGAAGTAATATGGTGTGTTAATCAAATGTGGCACAGGGTTAACATGAGTATATTATAGAAGTAATATGGTGTGTTACTCTAATGTGACACATTGATAACATGGGCATATTATAGAAGTAATATGGTGTGTTACTCTAATGTGGCACATTGGTAACATGGGTATATTATTTTCCTTTTTGAATATAAATTTCCCTTCAATAGACCAAAGTTAAAAAAGGTCAGTTGTGTTGCTCTTATTTTACAGTGTGTGAATGTTTTCTTGTTTGTACACACCAGGGTTTACTCTAATGTTACCCTGCCATTAGGGTAAACATCCAATGTGTTACTCTAATGTTACCCTTTGCGCCAAAATATACATACATGTTGTATGATGTGTTACTCTAATGTTACCCTTTGCGCCAAAATATACATACATGTTGTATGATGTGTTGCTCTAATGTTACCCTTTGCGCCAAAATATACATACATGTTGTATGATGTGTTGCTCTAATGTTACCCTTTGCGCCAAAATATACATACATGTTGTATGATGTGTTACTCTAATGTTACCCTTTGCGCCAAAATATACATACATGTTGTATGATGTGTTGCTCTTATATTACCCTGTATTGTAGAGGCACCTGGAGGCGTATCTACAGAGTGTGGTCGAGTCCAAGTGGTACAGGAACCATACTGAAGTGGTGAGTTACCACAGCTGTGGCATACATAGTGCTTTATAATTGGCATAGCAGTGAAAGTTAATGGTATAAAATACAACTTCAGCTTTCATAGCTACAATGTAAAGCTGATAATGTGCATGCTGTACTGCATGTACCTCTATTATTCAACTTCTTTTGTAATATTAAAGCAAGCCTTTTATGTGGCTTTATGGTTCAATGTAAATAAAATGACAATAATTTGCTTGTTTTTAGTACATCTTAAGTGATTGACAATTATTGAAATTGATCATGAATAAATGTTTAACTACTATATGTTGCTGAACAGCTTTTAAATTGTATTAAATAAAGATGAACATTTTATCTACAAGAACTGCTTATCTATCCTGAAGTGTTCTTTACCCTTTTATCAGCTGAAGTTTCTGGAAGTGAGTGAGCTGTCGTTTGTGAACCGTCTGGGGCAGAAGTGGAAGGAGGCAGACATCAACAAGTGCTCTGGTGGACGGCGCATCTCCATTGGCTGCTGTGGATGCCTTAAGAAGTACCATGTGGCTGGACGATGGAGCAAGAGGTTGGTTTAGTTGCAGGAGCTAGGGGTTTTGGGGCTCTCTTGGACACCAACAAGTGATCCAGGGTTCACCATATATCCACTGGTTGCTGTTTTGCCAAAAGAAATACCATATGGCTAGCTGCTGGAACAAGAGGTTGGGGGAATCTAGGGCAAATAGGTTTGGGAGCTATCTAGGACATCAACAGGCACTCAAGGGGCACCATTTATCTTCTGACTGCTGTTGATGCTTAAAGAAGTATCATATGGATGGTGCTAGGGGGCTGGGAATGGTCTTTGACATCAACAGTGTTCCCAATATGAAAAGACCAAAACTGAAAAGTAACTGGCCTGCAGAGAATGCACTAGTGCTGGGGCAAGTGTTTCCTGTTGTGGTTTAGACACTAGTGCTGGGACAAGTGTTTCCTGTTGTGGCTTAGACACTAGTGCTGGGGCAAGTGTTCTCTCTTGTGGTTTAGACACTAGTGCTGGGGCAAGTGTTTCCTGTTGTGGTTTAGACACTAGTGCTGGGGCAAGTGTTTCCTGTTGTGGTTTAGACACTAATGCTGGGGCAAGTGTTTCCTGTTGTGGTTTAGACACTAGTTCTGGGGCAAG
The DNA here is from genome assembly GCF_026914265.1 of Mya arenaria. Taxonomy (NCBI): domain Eukaryota; kingdom Metazoa; phylum Mollusca; class Bivalvia; order Myida; family Myidae; genus Mya; species Mya arenaria. The sequence goes on along the minus strand of NC_069127.1, from coordinate 14,109,756 downwards.
TGTTTCCTGTTGTGGTTTAGACACTAGTGCTGGGGCAAGTGTTTCCTGTTGTGGTTTAGACTAGTGCCGGGCCAAGTGTATCCTGTTGTGGTTTAGACTAGTGCTGGGGCAAGTGTTTCCTGTTGTGGTTTAGACTAGTGCTGGGGCAAGTGTTTCCTGTTGTGGTTTAGACACTAGTGCTGGGACAAGTGTTTCCTGTTGTGGTTTAGACTAGTGCTGGGCCAAGTGTTTCCTGTTGTGGTTTAGACACTTGTGCTGGGATAAGTGTTTCCTGTTGTGCTTTAGACTCTTGTGCTGGGACAAGTGTTTCCTGTTGTGGTTTAGACACTATTGCTGGGGCAAGTGTTTCCTGTTGTGGTTTAGACACTATTGCTGGGGCAAGTATTTCCTGTTGTGGTTTAGACACTGTTGCTGGGGCAAGTGTTTCCTGTTGTGGTTTAGACACTAGTGCTGGGGCAAGTATTTCCTGTTGTGGTTTAGACACTATTGCTGGGGCAAGTATTTCCTGTTGTGGTTTAGACACTATTGCTGGGGCAAGTATTTCCTGTTGTGGTTTAGACACTATTGCTGGGGCAAGTGTTTCCTGTTGTGGTTTAGACACTGTTGCTGGGGCAAGTATTTCCTGTTGTGGTTGAGACACTATTGCTGGGGCAAGTATTTCCTGTTGTGGTTTAGACACTATTGCTGGGGCAAGTATTTCCTGTTGTGGTTTAGACACTATTGCTGGGGCAAGTATTTCCTGTTGTGGTTTAGACACTATTGCTGGGGCAAGTATTTCCTGTTGTGGTTTAGACACTATTGCTGGGGCAAGTATTTCCTGTTGTGTTTTAGACACTATTGCTGGGGCAAGTGTTTCCTGTTGTGGTTTAGACACTAGTGCTGGGGCAAGTATTTCTTGTTGTGGTTTAGACACTGTTGCATAGGAGTCAGTTGACAGTGCTTGATAGAAAACAGCATAAGTACCTGGCCCATTATGTAAAAATTATAGAGCCATGAGAAAGTGTTCTTGTCATTAGTTAATCCTGAGATGACTTGGTTAAATGGCAGACACATAAATCATAATAACAGGTTCTCATATGCAAAAAAAGTATGCATGACAAATTTGTCACACAGATATTTGGCTTTCGGCTGGTCTGTTTCAGTTTATAAACCACACAGTATGCAGATTGGCAAGCATTTGTACCATGTGGCTAAAAACTAAAATATATTGTATGCAAATAGAGGTTTATTATGGAATTGAAGACTTATCTCGGGTTGTTAGAGATACCTGATTTTGTATACATGTTTAGGGTGGATGTTATATTTGTGCAGTTTAACCATTTATCAGGTTTTAGAAAGGAAACTTAGGTTATAAGATTTGTACTGATATGTTGGCTGAAAGGCCAGCGTGCATCAATTAGTGCTCAGGTTGTAACTTTGCCATGTATAGAGAGATTTCAAAAGAACTTGGCACAAATGTTCCCAATGTCAAGACGGTGTGTCGGGTACAAGACCTAGGTCTGGATATCAATGGTCAAGTCATAGTTGAAGGTCATTGATCAAAATTGGTCAAAATGCCTTAAACTCTATTATTCAGGCTGTAACTTTGCCATGCATATAGGGATTTTAAAATAACTTGCCACAAATGTTCTCCATGACAAGACAATATGCTGCATACAAGTCCTAGGTTTGTATGTCAAAGGTCATGGTCACACTTGAATGTCATTCGTCAAAATTACTTGTATTTTGGATGTCCAGGCTGTAACTTAATTTGTTATGCATTTGGTGATTTTAAAATAAGGTGGCTCATATGTAAACCATAGCTAGACAATGTTGCCCCTTTAAGAGCCATGTCTGTAGGTCAGAGGTTAAGGTTGCTCTTGTTTGTCAAAATATATTGTAATTTGACTTGTCTGCGCCGTAATTTATCCATGCAGAGGAAGATTTTGAAACAATATGTCACTGTGACTTGACAATGTGTTGCCTATAAGAGCAATAATCTATAGGTCAAAGGTCAAGGTCATACTAGGGGAGAATTGGTAAAAAATCCTTGTATCTTGGCATGTCAAAGCTGTAACTTAGCTGTGCATTGTGGGATATGAAAATAACTTGTCCCTATGACTACACTCATGTCCATTGGTTAAAGGTCAAGGTCACACATGAAGGTCAAGGCTCAAAATTCTTGTCTTTTTTTAAGAATGTTACTTGGTCATACATTTTGGGAATTAAAAATTACTTTGCACACATTCAACATGACAAGAATGTGTGTTACTAGCAGCACTCATGTTTGTATGTTCAAGTTCAAGGTGACACTTAAGGGTCTTTGATAAAAATTGGTGCTCTTGTTTTAACTTAAGGAAGCATATAAACTATTTAGAGTTTCCTTTCTCTGTCTGCATATTATCCATCAGTAATTGAATTTGCTCAAACCCACTCTGCACAAATTGAAAACCCTTGTTGCAGTGCATTGCAGCATTTCTAGCTTTAATAATGGATGAATTTATCAACTTCAAGTAACATTTTCTCTTTACCTATGTGTCAGTCTTTGTGGGTTGAAAGCAAAACAAATTCCCTTTAAGGACAAATTGATTTTTTTTCCTCTTTTAGAGTTGTGCACTTGAATGCTCTTAAATCTATCCTATCTCTAGCTGATGTACATTTTGTAGGTCTATACTAAGTGTAAAGCATGTGCTGTATTCAAGGTTTGTGTTTCAGGTTCTGTTATGGTTATATTGATATGTGTATGACTCACACATTGACAACAGCTGACAGCCTTTTAATGAAACAAGTCAATACCTGAGATGACTGGAGCACAATACAAACATGGCCTTCATCTGTTAGTGTGGCTGATGTAATGGCTATTAAATGTGATCATAATTGCCTGGCTTTTCCTTTACTATGCAAAAATGACATGATTTTTCTCTGATGTTATTTCCTAATAAAGGCCACATGTAATATATGGAATTAAAATATAGCTTAAAACCTGAGATGTTCAGTCTTGATCATATTTGTTATTAATTTTTTTTTCTACTTTAAGATCATCTTTATCTTATGTTGATTTCAGTTAAACAGAAAAATATTAACTATTTTTAAGAAATTTCAATCTGACATTCCATGTAATTTGTTTGCATCTCTCTAAGTACACATCTTTAAGTGTCAGTTAAACAATATTTCATATTCTCTGCCTTGACGTCTTATTTGATCATGTTTCTGAGATATCCATTGGAGGAGACTCCTGGAATGGAAATTCTCATATTATTCAAATAAATCATTTTCGTCTCTAACGTCAGATATACGTTGATCACTCCTTATGACATTGCTCAGAACTCAATTATGCCTTGTTCTCCCTAGACATTCTGTAACTGTTGGTCTGTATCTTCAAATTTAGACCATGACCAATTTCCAGTTATTTTATGATTTATGGAGCTTTTATTTTTTGTTTCAATATCCAGACGCTCACAAAGTTTTTTCCACAACCAAGGCAACCAACATTTTATTTCTATTCTCTTAGGCCACAACAAATTGATCATTTGTTCTACGGATTTTGCCCAAAAAAAGTAGGAGCGAGCGAGCGAAAAAAAAATTAAAATACTTTTTTTTAAATTTAAGGCAATTCAGAGGCGAGCGCAAGGCGAAAAATAAAATAAAAATTAAAAAGTTTATTTCTTACTAAATTTATCATGCAATATGTCAAGAAATGCTTTTTAATTGCAAACATAGGTTCTTAGTTTAAATATAAATGAAATGGTTTTGATTGTATCACATGAAAATCTGTCTCAATATATAACAAATGGCGATAAGATCCAGTTCTTTACTATTACTTAAGACACTGCCGATTAAATTGCGGGACAACACAATTGAAGCAGTATTAAACAAATCTGCAAATGTGGCACCGGTCATTATATTAGAGCAGGTGGTGGAATAAAGATGTTTCCCATTCAAGACCTCGCCTTTACCACGAACCAATGGTTTATAGGTCCGTGCCTTGAAAAAAAAAATCATGACACCCTCCATAGCTTCAATGCCCGTAAGAAACAGGCCACTTTAATAACAGGCCACTTTACTACAGAAGAAAACAAATGGATAAGAACAAAGAATTGAGAAAATTAAAACAGTCATTTTACTTATAAAAGGTTTTATTTTCTGATTTTACTGATGTTATTTTTATACTGTACATGTACATGTATGTGTAATGCACTAGTCAATTGTAACCACGACCCCCATGGTCCGGGGAATAGCGGGGACTTTGACATTCGGTCCAGCCAACCCCGGGTAAAACCAACGGCACTGCGGGGCCATCTGGAAGGTGAAAACACGGCCCATTTCACCGGCTATCTGCGGTATACCCCGGTCCGGGGGGGGGGGGGGGGGGGGCATGGTTACAACTGAATGGTGCATAAATACAGACTGCTTCTGAAACATTTACAAGTCCTTACATTTTTATCAATTATTATATATCGAGTATAAAACTGAGAAATGCATTTTAGAATTTAAAAAATTACTCACGAAAACATGTTCATTTGTTGTTAGTCGAGTGTCCGTGTATTTTAATATAAGTTTTGCACTCAAAATCTGATTTAGTTATTATTTAACACTAAATTTTGAGTACAAAACAATGAATTACTTAAAACACACATAAATAATTATTGCCTTCGACGCTGTGAAACTGTTGTTGTTTACTGAAGACTATAATCCATTGACTATGACACTGATTTTCAATTAAAAATGTGTATTTTACATTAACGAAAACTGAAAGTATCCTGCAAATTAATACCGGAAATAGATAACAACGGTGCGTCCTGCAAAATATTCCCGACAAAAAAGACTGTCATCAAATATCGGCATTCGGAACTCCTCGGCCATTTTTTCAAAAACAACCTCGGATGTATATGGATGGTTTACATACTTAAAAAGTGGTACGTTTAAGTCCGCTGCAAATAGATCGCGTAGTAATCTTATTTAGTAGTTAAAATTTATGACTTAACTCTTGGGAATCGTAATTATGTTTGCAATAATACACTTTACTGGCAATCAATTTAAACTGAGAGCAATGAATACAACTCTTAAACACTACATTTAATTAATGCTTTTATTAAAAAAAATACGGACTACTTCAACAGATGTACCGGCATACATCCGAGGTTGTTTTTGAAAAAATGGCCGAGGAGTTCCGAATGCAAATATCGGCTGTTATGCGGTTACCCGGACCTGATTTTGTCCTAGTCATTCTAAAATGCCGTCCAGGCTTTTTTTTTAATGATGGTTAGCCTGGTTCCAGGCTTTTTTTTAATGATGGTTAGCCTGGTTCCAGGCTAACCATCATTAAAAAAAAAAGCCTGGACGGCATTTTAGAATGACTAATTTTGTCCTGACACGAGGAAAGTTTGCTCGCGGAGAATGTAAAGCATGGAAATAACTTCAAAAAAAGGCGAAGTCGACGTTACAGGTTCAAATTTTAAGTAAAAAAAACTTCAGAAAATAGAGGAAATTCGGAAGTAAAAAAAAAATAATAATATGCGCGGCCAAATAGTAAGTGCGGGCGCAAAAAAAAAGTTTTTTTTTTTTTTTTTCGTTTTTCGAATTTTAGGTGCGGCAAATCCGACGAACAAATGATCAATTTGTTGTGGCCTTAGTATTAAATATGTTATATATGTTATAGTTTGTGGCTGGGAATCCAAGATTTCAATTTACAATTTATTAGAACAAACCTTTTATGTTCTTTTTTCAGATGGCTTGTCCTGAAGGACACATTTATTGCATACATTCGCCCACGGGACGGGTGTGTCTGTGATGTCATGCTGATGGACTCCGGCTTCAAGGTGCATTCTGGGATGGGGGCCACAGGGGCACCGCATGGTCTTCTTGTACAGAACATGTCCAGGTAAGCTAGCACAAGGCAACAAGATACATTTTGAGATGGGTTCCTCAGGGGCAACTTTAGTCTCCTTGTTCAGGAAAGTGGGCACTACGAAACACATACATTCCAGGGAAGGATGCCTCAGTGGCGCTGTATGGTCTGCTTGTATAAAACTTGTCAGGGTAAGCAAGCTCTAGGCAACAAGTACATCCTGGGACGTGAAAACATGGTCAGGTAAGCTGGCAATTTGGTTTCCTGGTGCATCCTGAGATGTGCATCACAATTTAACATCATAGAAAAATCCACTGAACAGCAACAAATTCAAATAATTCATTATTAAATTTTGTTTAAGACAGTATTGCTGTGAAATCATATATATTTGTGGGACATTAATTTGGAATCCATGGGATGGCTTATCCAGGAATTCAAGATCCCAATGAAAATTTCACCTTTAATTCTGAAATCTATGTAAAGGGGTATTTACATGAATATACATGTGTGCGGTATACAACTTGTAAGTACCTAAATAATTGTTTATTTTACTGTTAATTTGGTTTATTTTATATATTATTCAACCTGAATGATAAAAGATTAAAGCTAATTATTAGTACTTGCATTCAGTTTTTTGTATGACATTGCCGTAACATTAAAACAAGCTAATTATCAACCTCCTGTGCAGCACATGTAAAGCATGCTGATTATTAACCTCGTGTGTTTCAGCAACGCCGCTTGATTTTCTTTCTTTGATAAATAATTAATTGATTATTTAATCAAACACCCTTGCTATGTTTCCTCATTTTGCAAAAACACATTCAATGGCTTCACTATTTTATATCCTTGATGTGGGTGCATCTTTATTTAAGACCCTTAAATAACTGATCAAGAGATCATTTATATGGGTATTTTCACTAATTGACACTTTGTGCCTTTGTAGTGTCATAGACTGCAATGCTTAAATGACACACAACATGATATCGAAGCATGGGGAATTTGCAGACGATTAAGGATCGCAGTTTTGATTATTTATTTTTTTCAAGAAAATAAAAATCCACCATTTTAAGAACCCACAAAAGCCCACAAATATAATTGTTTATAATTGTTTTCACTAAATTAGAGAGTTTCATATTACCAATAAAATATAAGGAAGAGACATACTTGATGTTTTAAGGGCAGTTAAAAATAATAGCTTGACCAAAATAAACACTTATAGTGATGTTTATATGATATTTTACCATCTCCCTAGTCTTTTAAGGGCCATGTTAAAGCTGACTGATGATTCATGGTCCTGGGCAGGAAATGATTCCTGTGGTATTAAACAGTTTACAACACTACATTTGTATATCAGATATGAAACAGACAGGTTAAAGATGTTTTGAATACCATGAATACAATGAGCCATATCCTAAATGGAATTAATTTCCCCTTGTTTTATCATGTGTGCATGCTCCTAGTACAAAAAGAATATTGGCTGAAATTGTTTAAAATAACTGACAGTGCTTGTGCTAGGTCAGAAAGTGCACTTGTGATGCACATTGAATGAGCCTTAATGGGCACTTGCATTGGTCAATGTTCAATTCATTTCGTGTACCTAATGTGTTGTAAATACTTTCAAAACTAATAGTTCGTTATGAATACCTTAGCTGTTTTCTTAACTTTTGATTCAAACTTATGTATATTTATGATCTTTAATTCGTATTTCTGAAAAATGACTCTGTCAAACAAAAGGGCACAGCAGGGTGTAGTAAAAAGGCAGCAGGTTGCTGGCAAAGGGCAGCGGCGTGCCCCACCCTGCTATTTAGGCCTAGCTGGAGCTTTGTTAACTTAAAAACACACACACACACAAAACTTTAATTGAGCATTTATGAACTAAACATGTTTTACAATGTCAATGAAACTTATTATTTTTTAATTACAATTTTGAATATTCAAATTCAGGCATCTGCTTGCAAAGTCCTGGACAAGTCGGAAGGCTGATGAGTGGGAAGAGAGTATCAAGAATGCGGCGGACACAACGGGGCAGGAGTTTATACAGAACGACATTCGATATGGCTCATACGCTCCAGTGAGGGAAAACTCCTATGCTAGATGGTGAGGATTGCTTTTTGATTTCGTGGTTTAAAGTATCATTTTGCACTGAAGTTGGACTGTTAATATATATTTTTCATTGTATTGACTAAGGTTGTAATGTTTTTTTAATCCTAATAGATTTTTTTACCTTAAAAGAAATGTTTTTCTGTTTACATACAAAAAGTTGTTGTCTTGATATAAAAGTGATTTAAATTAGCACACAATTGTATCATGTTAGGATAAACAGGTTCATTCCACTAACAGTACTTGATATTGACATTATCTTTTCTCACATGAGAATCATGCACAGATCAGCTTTGTTTTATAAACTCATGCATTCTTTAGTTTCTTATAACAAGGAAAATAATGTTTATAGTCCAAGGAATCCTTTTATGACAGTATATTTAGAAAACAGATACTGTGAAATCATTAATTTTGTGGGTACTTGAAGATGCGATCGTCCTAGATCGTCTGCATAATATCCACGCGCTGGCCCGTGATTTCCGTCTTCTACGTCACTCAGTTTATGACACTCGCTAATGTGGTACGACATGCCAATTAGTGCATAAGTTAATTGGGAATAAAGGTAATAAAAGAAGATGTACCCTGATCATAAATACAGATAGGGGAAGCCATTGAATGCCAATTAAGAATTTTGCAAACTATGAAAACACCGAAAAGGTGCATATATTGTCACGTTTGGTGCTTAGTAACCTTCAATGTACTAGTAATCAATTAATTATTTCATTAAATAAAAAAATCGAGTATGGACACTCATCACGCGCATCTTGTAAACTTGGAGATTTTCATTAACAGCACACGTTTAAACATGTGCTTATAACTGTCATTTGCTGCATAAAATTGATTTGGTTCATTATTTGTTAAAGGCAGTTATAATATATTAACAGAATAATGATCGTAAGTTATACAGTGAGACAGGTTTTAACACTGTATACTGCGACCTCTGTAAAGAATATACTAGAGTATGTACGTAACAAGGCAATTGAAAAAGTGAATAAAGGGTTTATATTTTGTGGGATCTTGAATTCGTGGATCACCCAACCCACGAAAACCACGAACATTAATGCCCCACGAACATTAATGATTTCACAGTAATATATGAAGAGCTCATAGCGTACATGTGCAGGCACATTGTTTCATGAATAATGGAACAACTGTATTATCTTCTTCTATGAAAGTGAAATCTTGGCAAACATTGTCATTAATTTCTAGGAGAAACATTGTGCATGTCAGAGGAGTTATTAGGTTATTTCCCCGAGTTAAATTGAACATGATCACCATCATTATGGCCATATTTGTCCTTTTTGTTATAAGATAAAAAGAAAAATTAGATTGAATGCTAAGAACCATGATTATGTTCACGGACTTCATTATATCATTTCAGTTAAGGTAATTGCACTCTCTAAAACAACGAAGGAGTGATTCTAAGAAATAAGAGATTTGAGACATTCTTTTATAATTCATTTAGTACATGTTTCTTCATTTTAAAGCTTCAATCTTTATGTTTGTTTAACAATGTGCTGATTGTTCAGAACTATATTTAAGTTAACAACTTGATAAAAGACACTTTTAAATGTGAACTATTTGATAAAGTGCTCACATATTGAAATATAAACAAGTATTACTCAAACATTTGTTGAAAACTCTGTCAAAAATACAGCAGATCACATGTGTATCCATTAAACTTCAAGAGCCGTAAAGATTTGAAAGAAAACAAGGATGATGATAACAACATTTTTAACTTTAACAAAGTTTAAACAATCATATTAATTTATAGTTATTTTTTGTTAGCTCCTTTGGGTTTAAAAAAGAGTTACTGTGAAATCATTTATATTCGTTGGCATGAAATTTCGTGGTTTGCCGAAAAATTACAATTTCGTGGGTACTTGGAATTCGTGGTTTTTCAATTTTGAAAAAAATATAATCGAAATTGCGATAGTCCTAGATCTACTGCACTCCACGCGCTGGCCCGTGATTTCAATTGTCGACGTCACTCGGTTTATGACACTCGCTAAAGTGGTACGACATGCCAATTAGTGCATATATCCATGTCAATTATTGATTTAATTGGAAATTAAGGTCATAAAAGAAGATGTACCCTGATCCTAAATACAGATAGACGAAGCCATTGAATGCCAATTAAGAATTTTACAAACTGTGAAAACACCGAGAAGGTCCGTACATTTGAGTACACGATCCCTAAAGATAGCTGATGTTTACAAATTCAATTACTTTTGAATATCATCTCATTTCAATATTTATTCACACGCTTTTGTTTAATAAGTATATATATTGAACGCTTTGTTTTGTACATTGTCACATTGGGTGCTCAGTTACCTCTAATGTAATCGATTAATTATTTCATTAAAGAAATAAAATCGAGAACCGACACTCATCACTCACATCTTGCAAACCTGGAGATTTCCATGAACAGCACATGTTAAGGCATGTGCTTCTGTCAGTTGGTTCATAAAAACACATTAAAATGATTTGGTTTATTATTTGTTAAAGGCTGATATATTAACAAAACAATGATAGTAAGATATACAGTCAGACGGATATTTACGATGTATACTGCGACCTCTGTAACCAATAAACTAGAGTATGTACATAACATGGCAATTGAAAAAGGGAATAAAGGGTCAATATTTCGTGGGGTCTTGAATTCGTGGATCACCCAACCCACGAAAACCACGAACATTAATGCCCCACGAACATTAATGATTTCACAGTATTGTCTTTGACCTGGTATTGATTTCAACATACAAATACTTTAACGTTGGCCATAACTAAAATAACTATCAAGATGTTCACATAAAACACACATTTGAAACAAGGCCAAATAACTCTAGCCTTAATAATGCTCAAGTTATGCCTGTTGATGGCTTAAAGATCCAGCGTTGGCAACCACTTACATTGCTTTGGTTATTACGTAGCATACATGTGTATCATCAGTCAATGTTAAGAAGGCTATTATATCGCCCACACTTATGACCACCAGGTTTGTGGATGGGGCCTCATACTTTGAAGCTGTAGCAGAGGCTTTGGAGAAGGCTAAGGAAGAAATCTTCATCACAGATTGGTGGTAAGTGCTTTCATGCTTCCAATACCTACAATTACTGTTAACTGATTTCAGTCAACTAGTGTACAAAATGTTGACTCATTAGAACTGTGGTATGTGCATTGGCTGTTCATCAAGCTTTATTTAAATTTTGTATTTACATATAAGTTTAATTCATTGTCAGCATGCTGGACAAGTGGGTTTCCTATATGTTCTCTTGTTTCCCCTTCTCCCCCTCAACATAAGATCACATTTAGGCCTTACACCGTACATCTACAATTAACTGATTTATGTACACAGAAAATTTAGCATATTATATACAAGAAATTCTGTCTTTGGTATGATTACTCTTGTTTATGTTACGGCTGGTTCCCTGCAGGTTGAGTCCAGAGATTTACCTGAAGCGGTTTGTTACTGATAGGGAGAAGTGGCGTCTGGATGAGGTCCTCGCCAGGAGAGCGGTAAGCACACAACAGTCTAGTGATAACCTACTGTCCTTTACATCTTGTGGTTTTAGCTCTTCTGTTTTTGAAGAAAAATGGTTTGGTTATTGTCATAGTCTTCTGAATCTGAATGATACATGGTCGAGTCAAACACTGGCTTTAAGGGAGTGCGCTTAACCAATTTTTCAGAACAGTTGAAAAGATTTCGCTGAATCAGGGTGTACTACATTGTCTCTTAGATTGTTCCAGTCTATAGCTGTTCTCACAAGGAATGAGTTTTTATAGAGGTCACTTTAAGCATCAATAGCCACAACGAATTAGGTGTGTGTTGCTATTCACTGAGTTCTGAACAATGTGTTAACAAAATCTTCAAAAAAATTCAAAAGCCTTGGTGTCATTATTGTCGTCATTATTGTCATCATTGTAGTGCAAAAACATGAACCTTTGCTGTAACTTAAAACATTCAGGATATTCAAATGAAACTTAGTACACTTGTTGGAAGAGACAATACACCCATGCATAGCAAGGGCAATAACCCTGGCTTTAAGCATATACTTAAAGATGACTTAATTTAACTGGCTAGCTGTGATAGAATGATGATGGGAAGAATAACTGTAAGCATGGGGAAAGCTCATTAAGAAACTGATAAAAAACATCACTTGCCGCTTGCATTATTGTTTTATTCCTATAATTTATGTTTTGCGTTGAAATTAAGCCAATGCCAATTTATGTTTCCCTGTACAGAAAGACGGTGTGAAGGTGTTTGTGATTCTATACAAGGAGATGGAGACTGCCCTCACCATTAACAGTCACTACAGCAAACATGCGCTCATGAACAGACACCCAAACATCAAGGTAAATACTTGACCGGTGGCCAAAGCAATTATAGTGACATGTCGTAATCATTTGGTGGAGGTTTACCAGTTAATCCATTGGATAATGCAACTCTGTGCTCATATTAATTTAAAAAAATATAATCCTATTATTGGTCATCTGATTGGTCAACTGATTGTTTGATTGTCAACTGGCCACTGGTCAGTTATGTCTGGTCAACTAATTGTTGATTGACAACTGGCGACTGGTCAGTTATGTCTAGTCAACTGATAGTTTGATTGTCAACTGGCCACTGGTCAGTTATGTCTGGTCAACTAATTGTTGATTGACAACTAGTGATTGGTCAGTTATGTCTTGTTAACTGATAGTTTGATTGTCAACTGGCCACTGGTCAGTTATGTCTGGTAAACTAATTGTTGATTGACAACCAGTGATTGGTCAGTTATGTCTGGTTAACTGATAGTTCGATTGTCAACTGGCCACTGGTCAGTTATGTACGTTTTTTTGTGCAGTAGCCAAAGATGCTCTTATTTTATGGAAAACACACATATATATTCAATATATGAGTTTTTCTTCAGGTGATTCGGCACCCAGACCATGTAGCAACAAGCAATCGTGTGTTACTGTGGGCTCACCATGAGAAGGTGGTCGTTATTGACCAGAAAACCGCCTTCCTTGGAGGATTTGACCTGTGCTACGGTCGCTGGGATGATGACCAACACAGGTGGGTTTCAATGTTTCTTTGAAACATTTTTGTTTTTTTTAAATTGTCAACTTTCGATCATGACCCTTGTATCAGTTTTATTGGGATAGTGCCTTAAGTCTTACATGGCAATATTTTGGAAATAATCAAGACAATTTTCTTCTTCGTGTTAAACTACTTGCTAGATAAATCTCTGCCTGAACTATTATGATTACCGGTAATTTATGCTGGTCAATGGAGAAGAACAGATGAGTGTTGCAGTGCTTTTTTTTTAAAAAAGGAAATGTGTTTTATTTTTAAATAATTTTAAAACATGAAAGGTAGTCATAAATTACCTTAGACAAATAAAAAATGTTAATATACATGTGTTCTGAAAATGATATTGTCTCTTTCCAGGATGACAGATCTTGGGTCTGTTAGCTTTACTCCATTGTCAAAACCAACCCCAGCAGATATTGGATTTCCACAGAATGGATCTGCCCCCAGACACAGGACGATCAGGCATCTCCCCCGCCAACCATCCACTATAGCCGAGTCTCCAGAATCAAACATGGCCGACAGTGGTATATATGATGAAGCAGGGAACCAGATTAAGGAAAGTATTGGTGATAGTTTCCAGTCAAATAACAATTCCCAAGAGGAAAAAGCTGTTGGAAATACAAAGAGATTAAGTAATGGTCAAGCAGGAAAGTGTGCAAGTGCAGAAGATTTAAGTGTGACAAAAAATGTTCCATATTCTAGCAATCGTTACTCTTCTTGCTCTGAACGGGAGTACGGCTCTGCTGATGTGTTGACAGATAATGACAGTCTGGAGACTGTGGACAAGATTGGGTATCACAACATTGTGGCTGAGGTCACTGTGCACAGTCATGGGGCTCAGGATACAGGAGAGGTAGCCGACCATAGTCATGTTGATCAGGACATAAGAGAGGGAGCCGGCCACAGTCAAGACACAGGGAATACACCTCACTCACCAGTGTGTAATGTGATTAATTCGGATGGTGATGATGAAATATCTGATAACAATAGTCTTCCATTTATAGATGATGGTGCTGTCAATGTAGAACGTGGTGTGATAAAGCTTGAAAAAGAACACAGTGATGATAGGAAGTCAGTTGATGTAGATGAAATACAGATCAGTGAAGATATGCCTGATAGCTTCAGGGAACATTCTACTGACTTGGAGAAGATTGAAGAACAAATCATTTCTTGTGATAATGTAAATAATGATAAAATCTCAAGTGATACAAATGGTATTCAAAAGAGGAAAGCAGAAGTCTGTAACCAGGAAGAAGTAAAAGCTGTTCATGTTGATGAAGTCAGTGCTGAAATGCCATCAGATCTTCAAGCCTCTTTTACCGATCAGAATAAGAACCAGACGAAGGCTTCGGTTCGCTTCCGTGAAGGCGGTACAGGGGAGATAGAGGAGGAGCATATAGCTCCTGTCACGGCTGGGAAACTTCATGCAACCCCCAGTAGAAAGGATGCTGCCTCCCGCAGGGAAACCTGGGCCTCCCGGAAACTCAGAAAAACATTTAAATTGAAGGATAAGAATGAGGATGAGGACCAGCCTGATGGGAAAGGTGGGTTTCTATTATATTTAAATTCAACATCAGCAAGTATTGTCCTGCTATGCACTAAAACTGCCCAACCATCCTTCTTTTACAGCGGAACAAAGCTGATATAAGTCATTCAGTTTTTGGTGTATGACATGATTAATAGCATATTTTGAATAAGTTTATAGCAAGCATGTAAATTTATTTTACATTTTTCTACCATGCATCCTTGTTCACAGACAAGAGTGAGAAGTCTGACTCAGATGATGAGAGTTCAGGACACAAGTTCCGTAACAAGTGGCGTATGGTTCTCAACATCAAGAAGCTGGAGCACGGAGGCAAGCGCCCGGAGGACGAGGAGTCCATCCCGCCTGGTGTACAGTCCCCACATCAGTCTCTGTCAGCCAGGATTGTGAGCAAAATACCATTTCGTGCATCAAGGCAGGACAGTGATGATGACTTCCAGCATTTCCTGTATCCATGGAAACGACTGTTTCGCCGTGATGATTCAGCAGTGATGGTTAAGTCAGTGATGAAAACCTCAGTGGCTGATGACTACGAGGGCCTTGAAGGCTCGTCAAAGTTGTGGATTGGGAAAGACTACATAAACTTCATCCACAAAGATCCTGTTGATGTCCATAATCCTTTTGAAGGTTTGTATTGTTTGTTAATTTTTCTTCAATTAGTCTGTGAAATATTTCATTCCTTGCTTCTTTCATTTAATTAATGTGCTGGAAATATCTGTGTATCTCTGGCTTGTAATCCATCACCTTGTTTCCTGATTTTTTCCATAAGAGTTTTAAATAACATGAAAACTCTGGTTCATTTTCTACATATATAGAAGATGAATGTGTGTATTTTAGATTTCATTGAGCGTGACAAGACGCCTCGCATGCCATGGCACGATGTTGGGGGCGTGGTGTACGGCAAGGCTGCCCGAGATGTTGCGAGACATTTTATCCTCCGTTGGAACTTCTGCAAGGTGAATATGTAATAAGATGTAACATTTCATTAATAGGAAAGCTCGTTATAATAGATTTATTCTTGCTTTTGCCTAAAAAGGCAATGTAATAGTACATGAAGAATATAATTTCACCTTTGTGCAAGAACTCAATATTTGCTTCTATTTCTATATGCAGTTATTCAGTTATTGCACTTAGGGGACACAATATACATAAATAATATTGCTTAAAGTTAACTAGGTCGAATATGATTTTGCTATGCGTGTAATGTAGCTTAATAATGATATGATAATGACATGACTTGAAACATTTGTAAAAGCAGTAAATACAAAAGCAAGAGTAAGTTGGAAAAACCAGTAAATAAAAGAGATACAAAAAGAGAAATATCAAGATTTTAACCATGATTAAAGCAATGGTTTCATGTATGGTTTCAGACTGAGAAGTTCAAGTCGAATAAAGAGTTCCCAATCTTGATGCCCAAGACATATGCCAAGTGTGAGGTGTCCCCGGCCATCAAGGATATCACCTACAGCTGTACCACCCAAATTCTTCGTAGCGTTTGTGGCTGGTCGGCGGGCATTAACCGAACTGAGCAGTCCATACACCAAGCATACCTGGACTGCATCAAGCGGGCAAAACACTACATTTACATCGAGGTTAGACAAAAAACAATACATTTAGATCAAGGTGCAGTGGTTAATATTTTTTTCAATTTTGTAATTATTGATGAAAGTAGGAACAAGTGTGAGGTCATGGCCATGTAAACTGGTTAAAGCCCACAGTAGACCTGTGTTCCACTGGACTTATGTGTCTCTGACTGTTCTGAGAAGGTTATCTTCTGGGGGTTTTTTTATGAGTGTATGATCTGTCTGTGGTGTTTGTATTTGTGTATGTAGTGTTTATATCATGTAGTGTTTATATCCTTGTGTATCTAGTACATTGTCGTTTGAGCCCTTGCTTTGTTCCTCTAAACTGGGTTTATTTTCGAATTTTCGACTACTGGACTAGTTCCTGTAGTTTTCATTGTATTATTGTCATTTCAAAGTCTTTTTTTATTATACCCCTGAGTATGTATTTTTAGAACATCCTTTTCGAGCTTTTAATACTAAATCATTACAACAACTGCTCTTATTATTATTCTTCAGGTTCAGTAATCCTGTTATACGTGTATTTCAGAACCAGTTTTTTATCAGCCAGATAGGGGACCACTCGATGGTCCGGAACGAGATCAGTGAGGCACTCCTAGAAAGAATAGTTCGCGCCCACAAGTATGCTCTCTTGGTCTTCACTATGTTTTTGTTATGAATCTGTGGTGAAAAATAAGGCTCTCGGTGTTGTTATCATGTTGAAACAGAATTTTAATTAAATTAAAATAAGGAAAATGTATGAGTGTGTTCATCGGACTGTACATTTTTCTAATTTGGCAAATTACTAAATGAAATTGAGGACTTTCTGAGAAGAAGAAAAAGTATTATTTAGGCACTGGCTAATAAAAATGCAAAAATGACTAAAGTTTGCAAAAATGTAGTATAGCCTTTAATGATGTTTGGTGTTTTCTGAAATGCCAGCACCTTTAAAATCTGCAGTGTAACTGTAGCTGTTTGTTTATCCTCCCAGGCTGCAGGAGATGTTCCGTGTGTATGTGGTGCTCCCTCTGCTGCCGGCGTTCGAGGGTGAGATCGGAGCAACGGGTGGCTACTCTATCCAGGCTGTCCTACACTGGAACTACATGTCAATCTCCAAGGGTGATAACTCACTCTGGCAGCAGCTCGCAAAACGAGGTGAAATCACTTTTACCTCACATTATAGAACGAATAATTATACGGTCCGTTGCAATTTACCTTGTCCGGAGCATAACTTAAAAACTACTGGATGGAATTGGATTAAACTTCAAACAATGATAAAGCATAATGAGAGGAAGTGCAGTGTACAATAACCATAACTCTATTCTTGCTTATTACTGAGTTATTGCCCTTTATTTGTTTTTTTTGCTGTCAAATTTTTTTCCAGACATTTACTTGCAAACTACTAGATGGAATTTATTAAAACTTCATACAATGGTAAAGCACAATGAGAGGAAGTGCAATACACCAGAACCATAACTCTATTTCAGCTTTTTACAGAGTTACTGCCCTTTGTTACTTTTTTCTTGTCCGGAGCATAACTTGAAAATTATTGGATGGAATTTAATAAAACTCCATACAGTGATAGATCATAATAAGAGGGAGTGCAGTGTACAGGAACCGCAATTCTATTTCAGCCAATTACAGATTTAGTGCCCTTTGTTACTTTTTCTTGTCCGGAGCATAATTTGAAAACTAATGGATGGAATTTAATAAAACTTCATACAGTGCTAGATCATACTGAGAGGGAGTGCAGTGTACAGGTACCGCAATTCTATTTCAACTAATTACAGAGTTACTGCCCTTTGTTACTTTTTTCTTGTCCAGAGCATAACTTGACAACTATTGGATGGAAATTAATAAAACTTCATACAATGATTGATCATAATGAGAAGGAGTGCAGTGTACAGGAACCGCAATTCTATTTCAGCTAATTACAGAGTTACTGCCCTTTGTTACTTTTTTCTTGTCCAGAGCATTACTTAAAAACTATTGGATGGAATTTAATGAAACTTCATACAGTGATAGATCATAATGAGAGGGAGTGCAGTGTACAGGAACAGCAATTCTCTTTCAGCTAATTGCAGAGTTACTGCCCTCTGTTACTTTTTTCTTGTCTGGAGCATAACTTGAAAACTAATGGATGGAATTTAATAAAACTTCATACAGTGCTAGATCATACTGAGAGGCAGTGCAGTGTACAGGAACCGCAATTCTATTTCAACTAATTACAGAGTTACTGCCCTTTGTTACTTTTTTCTTGTCCGGAGCATAACTTGACAACTATTGGATGGAATTTAATAAAACTTCATACAATGCTTGATCATAATGAGAAGGAGTGCAGTGTACAGGAACCGCAATTATATTTCAGCTAATTACAGAGTTACTGCCCTTTGTTACTTTTTCTAGTCTGGAGCATTACTTGAAAACTATTGGATGGAATTTAATGAAACTTCATACAGTGATAGATCATAATGAGAGGGAGTGCAGTGTACAGGATCCGCAATTCTATTTCAGCTAATTACAGAGTTACTGCCCTTTTTTACTTTTTCTTGTCCGGAGCATAACTTGAAAACTATTGGATGGAATTTAATAAAACTTCATACAGTGATAGATCATAATGAGAGGGAGTGCAGTGTACAGGAACAGCAATTATATTTTAGCTAATTGCAGAGTTACTGCCCTCTGTTACTTTTTCCTTGTCTGGAGCATAACTTGAAAAGTATTGGATGGAATTTAATAAAACTTCATACAGTGATAGATCATAATAAGAGGGAGTGCAGTGTACAGTAACCGCAATTCTATTTCAGCTAATTACAGAGTTACTGCCCTTTGTTACTTTTTCTTGTCTGGAGCATAACTTGAAAACTATTGGATGGAATTTAATAAATCTTCATACAGTGATAGATCATAATGAGTGGGAGTGCAGTGTACAGGAACCGCAATTCTATTTCAGCCAATTACAGAGTTATTGCCCTTTGTTACCTTTTTCTTATCCGGAGCATAACTTAAAAACTGACGGATGGAATGTAATAAAACTTTATACAATGGTACAGCACAATGAGAAGGAGTTCAGTGTACATGAATCGCTACACTATTTTAGCAAATTACAGAGTTATTGCCCATGTCTGTGTTGTTGTTTTTTTGTCAAACTTTTGTCCGGACAGTAACTTGAAAACTACTAGATGGAAAAGCATAAAACTTCATACAATGATAAATCATAATGAGAGGTGGCGTTCGGGGGTATTAATCACCTTCAGTGGTAGCTCTAGTTTTTTTTGTAACAAATAAACTAACACATTTTAAAAATCCGATAAATTTGTTTGTTTGTTTGTGTGTGTGCATGTGCATGTACAGGTGTGTGCGTGTGGAGGAACTATTTACCATCCTCAAGTTGAAACTTGTAATTATAATAGGGGAAACCAATCTTGGAGCCTCTGATCCAGGGATTGTTTCATCAATGTTCAAGGGAGAGATTTTGAATAGCTCATTACTAATGTTCACAGTCACCTCTAGCCTCTAGGTTCAGAATAGTTCTGAGGAGATTTTGATAGAACAGTCTCCAGGGTCTTATTTACTTAACCTTCACCACCATTTTTGAATTGAAAATATGTAGCAAACTGTAAATCAAATACCTGTTATATTATAATATTACATACTAAATATATACATATACATATAAATGTTGCATTATGTTTACAGTTGATGATCCCAAAAAGTACATTCTCTTTTGTGGTCTACGAAGTCATGATGAGCTTAAAGGCAAATTGGTATGTTCCTTAAATATCAAATACTTCTTATTAGCCACAACATTTATGGAAAAAGACCATTTTCTTAAGTTCCTAAAAACTTACTTGATTGTGTATACTTGTTCATTACCAGTAAAATCAAATACAAAAGGTTCTTACATTACACAAGATGATCTGATTATATTGTGTGTTAACATGCAAGGGATCTTATCAAAGATGAAGTTACTTAGATGTACTTGCAGTTTCATGTACTTGAAATATATGATATAACAACATGTTATCTGACCTTGTTCGCAGGTTACAGAGCTGGTATATGTGCATAGTAAATTGATGATCGTGGACGACGACACCGTCATCATCGGATCGGCCAACATTAATGACCGCAGCATGATTGGGTCACGTGACAGTGAGATCGCTGTCGTGGTGGAAGACACGGACAAATTTCCTGTCAAATTGAATGGCAAGGACCACATGGCAGGAAAGTTTGCCACATCACTACGGAGGACGCTCTTCCGCGAGCATCTGGGGATCAAGGAGGATGACTTTCATATAGATCTCAGCGACCCTGTATGTGATAAGTTTTACAAGAACGTCTGGTTGACCCAGGCCTCTATCAACACAACCATTTACCACAAGGTAGGTGACCATGTCTGTCTGTAGAGATGTAAAAATAGTAATAATTAAATGCTTTCCGTTGGTTTAAAGAGATTTAGAGAACAGTGAAATAACATTTGATATCTTTAACTATTTTTAAATTTAAGCCCGCTCTGAATTCCAAATCAAATGTCAGCACGCACAGGGCTGGGACACAAATTCAGCAATGTCATTTCCGAAATGACGTTACATTCCCATACAGTTTAGTGACTTTCTTAAAACAACAATTAAATGTCATTTAATATCCTTTTTAGGCATATAGAAAAAAAATAATGTCGGTTTCAGTGAAAGATCACAATATAAATTATGTTACCTCATAAACACCAAGAGAAAATATTTTACGTATGGTATCGCCACTCGTTGAATATGACTTTTGGTGCCCACTTTATGTTATGATCTTACACTAAAACAAACAATAACTGGTATCGTCCATATATCCTGTTATGATAGTTGACTTGTCAAGAGATATTGGTAATGTTGGAGTTAAGTTTTCCTCTTTGAATATCATTTTAAAGAGAAGAAATATTCTGTCACCTTCCTAAAACTGCCCATTTCTACTGTAGGTGTTCAAGTGTATCCCGGACGACCGGATCAAGTCTTTCAGTCAGATTAAAGAAATGGCAGCAACCCCGTCCCTCGCAGAGACCGACAAGGAGGCTGCCCGGCAGGAGCTAAAGAAGGTGAAAGGTCGTATTGTGTTCTTGCCCCTGTACTTCCTGGAGAATGAGGTATCCTTAATGGCCAGCGGGGCACAGCGAGAGGCAGTTATGCCTACCAAACTGTGGACATAGACGCATGAAGGAGGCCATCATGCCAGTTACATTTTGGGAGACTGTCATGTCCACCAAACTGTGGTCATAGTAAAATAGAGGAGGCCATCATGCTAGTTACATTGGGGAGGCTGTCATGCCCACCAAACTGTGGACATCTTTATACCCATGAACCTGAGCATGTCCAACCAGCTGTGGATATAGTCATGTAAGCATAGCCAAACTGAGGATGTCAATTGTTCTGATATCCGTGTCGTAGAGAGAGGCCTGTTTATTTTGTCAAACACTATTATTTTACATAGAGGGATTTAACTCCATGTACAGGTCAAAGTTGTGGACAGACCAAGCTCTGAGTCTGGGAGTGCATCCTTCATATTCCACAGAGATGGTCAGTCCATCAGTAGTCACAAACACATTCTGGTTCCACTCTTCAGCTCAATACCCAGAGGGCACAAAGGGACCAGGGAACCGACTTGACAATGGAAGTAGTTCTGGGCTGCAAACCACTGTGTTCTTTAGTGTGTGTGTGTAATTATCACTTGTAAAGTGTCTCTTTATAATATGTGCTTTATTTAAGTTAAAAGATAAAGGTAGTTGTAGTCGGGCTATTTCGCTTTCAGCCTGATCTTTATTACCATTTCTGAATGTTTTTGATGGAGTGCTCACTGTTTAATCTCAACTATTCCAAAATACATCAAGAAGATGTTCATTACTATTTGCTCAATATCTGTACCTGCTTCTATAGTACTGGAAGCAGAGTCAAATACATTAGTATTATATGTATTCTTCTGTATTTCACAAGATAGTGATACTACACATATTACTGTGAAAATCATTTATCAGTTTCTAAGGTGATTTTAGTGTACTAATGTGCATGTGATTCCAATTGAATGATGTATATTTGATAAGTTGTTGATGCTTGAACAATGGTGAAATACAACAACTATAAAGTATCAATATTAAATATTAGACATGAATATAACATGTTATAATGACCTGTTTCCAAGTTTTTCATCAAGTATTTTATTACTTGGCATTTTTTTCTTTGAGTGAGAAAATTGATCATCATAATCTCTTAGATAAAATTGTCACAATGTTATTAGAATTGTCTGTTTAAGTGTAGATTATAACTAGGAAGTTGTCAATTTTCAAAAAAAGAAAGGGTAAAGTTCTGTGTGTAATACAAGTAGATAAACTGTTATACGTTAGTAATGAAACTCAATTACAAGTGCCAAATTACTGACTGTCCTGTATTCCAGTATGTGTATGCGTTCAGAATGTCTGTGTATAGAGTTTCTCTATTTGTTAATTGTTGTGGAAACAATCTTATTTTTATATACATATTTTTACAATTACATGTAAATGAAAACATTCCTTAAGAAATCATATCTGTCTGTGGTTCCTCATGTCACCTAAATTCCTATGATTACTGCTCCAATGTAATGTTGGTTTTGTTTAATCCTTTCCTACGACTTTATGTTTCATCATGATAGTGGACAATGTTAATATTTGTTTTCAAATGTTGATTGTATCATAGTCCATGCATAATATTGTAGTTCATATTTATCAACCATTAACATTACCAGAATCATTTTTTTCATTTTATTTTATTGTTTAAAAGCTCTGCTACAGTTTATGTGTTAGTGGCATACTGATAGACTCTGCATGTATGTTTCAGTGGCATACTGATAGACTCTATGTTTCAGTGGCATACTGATAGACTCTATGTTTCAGTGGCATACTGATAGACTCTATGCTTAAGTGGCATACTGATAGACTCTATGTTTCAGTGGCATACTGATAGACTCTATGTTTAAGTGGCATACTGATAGACTCTATGTTTAAGTGGCATACTGATAGACTCTATGTTTCAGTGGCATACTGATAGACTCTATGTTTCAGTGGCATACTGATAGACTCTATGTTTCAGTGGCATACTGATAGACTTTAATCAAGCGATGTTTCAGTGGCATACTGATAGACTCTATGTTTCAGTGGCATACTGATAGACTCTATGCTTAAGTGGCATACTGATAGACTCTATGCTTAAGTGGCATACTGATAGACTCTATGTTTAAGTGGCATACTGATAGACTCTATGTTTAAGTGGCATACTGATAGACTCTATGTTTAAGTGGCATACTGATAGACTCTATGTTTAAGTGGCATACTGATAGACTCTATGTTTAAGTGGCATACTGATAGACTCTATGTTTCAGTGGCATACTGATAGACTCTATGTTTCAGTGGCATACTGATAGACTCTATGTTTAAATGGCATACTGATAGACTCTATGTTTCAGTGGCATACTGATAGACTCTATGTTTCAGTGGCATACTGATAGACTCTATGTTTAAGTGGCATACTGATAGACTCTATGTTTCAGTGGCATACTGATAGACTCTATGTTTCAGTGGCATACTGATAGACTCTATGTTTAAATGGCATACTGATAGACTCTTATGTTTAAATGACATTCTGATAGACTCAGTGTTTCAGTGGCATACTAATAGACTCTTTGTTTAAGTGATAATCTGATAGACTCTTTGTTTCAGTGGCATATGATTGATTCCAGATATGTTTGACAAGCTACAAATACTTAAAGGATAGTTTTATTTGGTTCTGGTACCATTTACTTAAATATTTGTATGTTAAGTTTATGATGGATTGAAATATGATATGTAAATGATACTGTTATAGTTATTGATTCAAATGTTTTATGCTTTATTTATGATACCACTTGCTCATATTCTCCACATATCTTTCACACAGTGAATGTTCATAGTTATTTTTGTAAATAAATTGTACATGTTCATAGATTATTTTGAAATATTTTGTTAGTGTTTCAATGTACATGTTATATTCCTTGACCAATCACCTGTGTAAATGTATGTATCTGGTCACTGTGATGGTTCAGCCAGTCGTCTTCTTATGTGTCAGTCATAAGTGCAGTGGTAGTTTTAAAAAAAGTTTAAGAATAAAATCGCAACTAAATTTCTTGATGAAATAGCCAACAAATGTACATTATTTATTTATTAGTCACATGCAGCTCTTCTGTTTCAGCTGAAAAATGTTGAGTTGTTGTAAAGCCTTGGTGTTGTGGATTCCTTGCCAGGCCTAACTATGCATATGTGTAGAGCAGGTCCTATCACTTTTGCTAAAATACTTATTAAGTTATGTCCCCTGATGAACTAAGAAAACTGGACGAGCATTAACACGGGCTAACCAGTGCTCATATGTATTACCGTCTCACTGTCAGGGACAGATGGGTGCTGCCAGGGAGAGCATTTACACCCGGGGCTACTGTTATAATTGTTGATGAATTACTTAAATTATGCATATACTTATTATTTACAATTACACATTTACTGTTATTGGATTTAACCAATATGTATTATAAAATCATATGACATTCTACGTTATTTTATTAAAATAAACTATTCCAGAATGAGCAGGGATTGGTTTTGTCTTTTACATAAAACAAATTTAAACTATATTGAAAAAAAATGTAGGTTAAAAGATTCTAGTCTTGACTCGTGCATTTTGCCTTTGAATGTATCACCTACCTTTGGTCGAAAAGTGGTGTTTTGATATGGGTTAATTGTGTGCAATTAGTAATCAAAAGACTGAAAAAGCCAAGATAACGAAGTATTATTCAACATCTTGAGATCAGCTGGGGTGAGGAATGGGCTCATTTTAACATCCAGTGCAACAGAATGCTTATCAAAACTATGACTACCATGTACTGTTCCAAACTGTCTCTTGGCAGTCGCACGTGGTTGTGGCTAGTGTGTGTGCTCACACTGAGAAGGTGTAAGTGCCACCTGCCCAGTACCCCCGGTCTGTCAACTCCTAACTAGTAGAATCGGTATACAAGTGAACGCGAGCCTAGGGTCCGTCGATGATAAACGCCCCGAAATATTAAAGAAAGAACTTGAGAAATTTTACGGATAACTGTGTTGATAATTATAACGTTTACTAGCAAAATATCAACTTATTTTACTGTTGCTTAATTGAAGCTTTAATAACCTTGCCATTTAATTATTTTATATATTAATATCAACTGTTTTAAGAACAACTAATGTAAGCACGTCGAAAGGTATTAGAATATACTTCTTCAACCATTCAATCAATGAATGTGCAATAACCTTTGTACGCCATATTTTTAGTACCTGATATTGATGTAAGCTTTATCTGACAGTGATATTTTAGTCTCAGACTTGATACAGCCAAATTTGTCTGTCGGGATTACACTCACGGAGTCCGTAATTTCTGCGAGCTCGTCCATAAAGCTGAACTGGTGTGCCGCAGGTAGCAGTGGAAGCGCGCCATTTACGGCTGCCAGCTTCCCCGGATGTCTGTCTTTTAATAGAGGGTAAGTGTTTGTTTTAGTGTAAGATCGTTATATATTTCACCAAATGACCACCAAAAGCTATGTTTAACGAGTGGCGTAGCTAAGAGTGAAATATTTACCTTGGTGTTCACAATGGGTGAATGCTATATTTTGCGATGTTACACTGAAACAAACAACTACTGTGAAATCATTAATGTTCGTGGGGCATTAATGTTCGTGGTTTCTAAAAGGGATTTATCAGATGACAGTTAATTGAAGTATTTTAGAAAAGCGTAACGTAACGTCATTTCGGAAACAGGGTAGTTGACGCTGTGTCCCAGCCCAGAGCCTGGGTCTGTAATTTCAAGTCTCAAGTCCAAGTCTAGACTCAGACTCAGAAAAGTACTTTCATTAAATTACAAAGAATTCTGTTCATTCCATTACGTTTGCGAAAAATAAATGTCAGTTTCAATACCAATAAAATACAGCAAATTGCATCATCGATACTCAGCTAGAAAGAACGATACAATAAAATGAAGATTTGTAGTATATTTAAAATTGCATATTTTACGATAATTTACAAATCTTTGTTCAAAAACAATTATATAAAAGCTTCTATATAACGTCATAAAATATGCTTTTCTGAGCTTGAGATTGAAAAAGTTAGGGAATACGACCGCAGGAAGTTTGATGTGGGCTTTAAAGCTGCACTCTCACAGATTTACCGTTTTTATAACTTTTTATCTTTTGTCTTGGAAAGAGCAAAATTTTGCGTACATTTCTGCAAACCAATGATAAAAGATTACTAACAAAAGATCAGATCGCAGATTTTCATATTTCCGTCCGAAAGTTATTTTTATGGCTTAAACCGTTACTAACGGTTTAAGAAAAACGCATTTTTTTAACTGAAATATAAAAATCTGCGATCTAAGCTTTGGTCAGCAGTCTTATATAATTGGTATCCATGCATTTTCGCATAAATTGGCTCGTTGCAAGACAAAAAAATAAATAGATAAAGTTGCCAAAACGTTCAATCTGTGAAAGTGAAGCTATAATTTCAAGAACTTATATTGAGTCTCAAACTCAGCATGATCCAAGACATTAGTAAATGAATACATACCCAGTTCTTACCGCCGAGGAGGGTCTCCATCTCAGAGATGGGAAAGGCGGCTCCCGGTGACTGGAAGCAGCCGACTGTCGCCAGGAATGGCGCTCCCACGTGAGACATCCACATTTACAGTTCCATAGTTATCTTCTACACTGGTTATTGACGTGTCAAGGAATGGGAAATCGAAACGGTACCCCGAAGCAAACATAACTACGTATTCATTTTCTGCCATTGAGCCTGCTACCGTCATGAAACGCCCGTTACCCTTATTCCCGTCAAACGATAACTGGCCTGTTCTTTGGTGACGTTTTAAACATAATCAGCCGTGTAGTTTGAGGAAATTTATGCTCTATCTAAATTTACAAATGTTTGGCAATAGTCAACTATTTGAATACCCACTTTCTTTATAAAAAGTTGCTAACTATTTTAAGCGCCTTCAACGATACTAAATAAAAAGTGATTCTTAACATAGATATTTCGATACATCCATGATGCATTCTTATGATATCGATATCAGATTATTAACTTGTGAAACTCAGTGAGTGAGTATAATTACTTCACCTTCAAGTAAAACTTCTGTTCCCAGTTTCTCCAAATATCTTAAGACTCTTAAGCCTCTTATAACAGGATAAAGCTGAGCTCACTATTTCTGTTTATGGTATTGAAGAGTTTTCAGACTAAGTTAAACAATCTTAATGATAATTTTCATTTTGTAAAATCAAGTTTAAGTGATTAACTGAGCGAAGTAAAATACTTAAGCTTTTCGTTTTAAGATGACAAATAAATTGTTTCTACAAAAAATAGCCCTAAGAAATGAGAAAAATTGTCTTACGCACGATACAACAGTTTCAGGAGTTTTACATAATTGAATGAAAAGTGTGAAATTCTAAGAAGATAAATCATGTCCTTTGTAACAAAATGGACGCTTGACGCCAGGTATGAGAATCGACGCCTGGAAAACCCCGTTTTTTTTAAAAAATGTAGGGTTAGGGTTTTGTAGACAACAGTAGAAATATAAAGACAATATATAGATAAACTATAATAAATGAACTAAGCCGTTTTGTCTCTAACCCATGGTACATTTATATAATTACTGATTCCAGAACAAAAGTCGAGATAAAAAATATACAGACTCAAACGTTTGTCAATGTAAAACGAAACGAGCCAGACCAAATTATATTTGTCCGCATAACCAATGCTTGTAATGGGGGATTACTGCGTAGAATGAGTGACTCTATCTCGAAGCTTGCCGGAGATGGCAGAGTTGTTACGATTGGAGTGCCATTACTGTCATTTACGACCAAGTGGAACGTAGCCAACCTGAAATTACATTTATATTTTCTTTGGGGTATGAGCAAACGCTTGTCAGATGCAAACGTTGTTTTGACAAAGACTATTTTACAAGAAAAACTAAAAAAATCTTAATCAATCATGTCTGAAAGAAAGGTTTTAAATGTAAGTACTTTTTCTTTTCTTTTCAGATAGTCCTGAATGCTACATCCGACTTGTAAACAATTTCATATTTATTGATATCAAATATCCTAGCAGCAATAATGCGCATTTAGGGATTTTTTGTAACATTTGGATATTCATTATGTTGCCTTAAGGCTCAAGGCTTAACGCCACAAGTCGACTGAATCATACCAATGTAAAATATAGTCTTCGACTGTAGCTCAACAATAGTTAACACTGCATTGTTAAATAAAAACACATAAGTTACACATCAATTATTGTTAGCCAGTACCTTTTTCTTATTACATTAGTGTTTCATGAAACACTTATGCACCAGTCAATTGTAACCCCCCCCCCCCCCACACACACACACAGGTCTGGGGAATAGCAGGGACTTTGACTCTCCGTCCAGCCAACCCTGGGTAAAATCACTGCATTCACCCGGCACTGAGGGGCCACCTGAAAGGTAAAAACACGGCCCATTTCCCGGGCTGTCCCCGGTATACCCCCGGACCAAGGGGGGGGCGGGCGTGGTTACAATTAACTGGTGCATTATTCTTATCGCCTTCTGTCAACAAAGCATTGCGATTTTGGAACTGTCATGCAGGTGCAAGTTATCTTGCTCTTCGATAAACTTAGCAATGGGATATGTCATTCTTAGCTAGGAAAACAACAGGCAGGATTGAGACGCGGTGTAGAGTCGCTGGAACATAAATCGTCAAAGACTCTGAAACAGCTGTTACTATGGACTACAAATATGCTTGTCAAATTTTGACAGAACTGCTCAAATAATATGCTGTTATTGAACAGTATATTAACATTCCGCTAGTGTATTTTGCATGTGATCTTATTTACTGATTGTATTCTTAAAGGTCATAAATACAAGTTATATCTTGTTTTTCAGAAATACTATCCTGCTGATTATGATCCATCAAAAATTCCGAAAGGGAAACGGAATAGGAATGCCACATTTAACATACGTATCATGGCTCCCTTTAATATGAGGTTAGTATATATTTTAAATATAGTTCTGAATAAAGATAACTAGCAATGAAATGCTTTAATGGTGATGACATTTTTAGTAGTAATGATACAGAAGTTTTTCTTGATATTTAAAAAAACCTTTTTTGTTTTAACTTTCCTTTAATACTTTTAGACATTTATAGAAAGCCAACAATAAGTTCTGTAATCAATTATGGTCTCACTCTGTGTATGATATGGATAGTATGAGCTTAAGATTATCTGTAGGATGATATTTTGTTGAAAATGTTTCCAGTAGTAGTGTTTGTCCCGGCATGACCTGTAGTTCCGTTTCAATATATTTGAATTTGGTTTGGGGGTTTTCAAGCTTTTTTATTTATTACAAATTATTGTTCTTTCAGGTGCAACATGTGTAAGGAATACATCTATAAGGGAAAAAAGTTTAACTCCAGGAAGGAGGATGTGATGGATGAAGATTATCTTGGCCTTAGAATCTTTAGATTTTACATCAAATGCCCTAGATGCGTCTCAGAAATAGCTTTCAAGGTAAGAATACTGTTCCTCTTATATACTGGTATCATAGATACTTTAATGATTGAATAATTTGCATCACCATGTAATATTGCATATGATATCACTTTAAAACACATTTGATTACATTATAGTGTGAACTACATGCTTTGGTATCCAATAACATTCTCAAATAAATATTTGGATTAATAGCATGCATATTTTAGTAGGTGACACAAACTGTGTTGCAAAGAATGATAATAAGCAGGGAGTAACAAGTTTGTGTGCTGCCGACTGACAAATCATGCCCTTACTTGTTGTTTTCAGACAGACCTGGTCAACACGGACTACACTCTGGAGGCGGGGGCCAAGCGCCTGTTTGAGGCAGAGAAGATTGCCAAGGACATGGCAGAGAAGGAACGCAAGGCCAAGGAGGAGGAAGAACTTAACCCGATGACAGTAGGCTGATTCCTTGTTTGAACAAATACTGATTTATTTCATTGTATATTTCATGAACATTTTAAAGAAATTAACATTTAACATAAAGTGTCATATACATATCATACCACACCACAAACTTCTAAACGTTGAAGAAATTCAATTGATGCTTTATTGATAAAGGTTGAACTAAAAAAATACTATAATAAAGCTGAACATAGCATAAAAATCAGCAGGAATTAACCTTCAACCAATTGTTGAGCTTGTTAAATACAAGTTATAATAATGCTTACGTGTATTTTCAGATGTTGGAGAATCGTACAAAGGCAAGTCAGAAAGAGATGGACCAGATAGACTCACTGGAGGAGCTGCGTGAAATGAACACACGGAAAAATCTTGTAAACACAGACGAAATGATCGACACATACCGCAGATACGAGAAGCTGCTAGCCCAGCTGCAGATGGAACAAGAGGAACAGGAAATTAAGTATGTGATTTCCTTATTACTGTCTTTAACCAGGTTTGAATGTATTAAACTACATTTTAAGCTGTCTTGTTTTTTTAGCTCTACTGGCCAAAGGCCAGAAGAGCTTATGCGATGGTAATGTGTACGTAGTATGTGCATCCGTGCGTCAGTGCGGTCGTGCCTCCGTGCGTCTGTAAACAATTGCTTGTGAACACGATACAGTCTTCAGTTTTGATTGTATCTCGATGAAACTTGTACAGTATATAGATATCCATTAGAGCTCGGTTCCTTTCGAAAACCAGCCAGATCCGTCCATAAATGCCTAGATTATAGGCCATGAAAGTTCGTGCGTCCATGCAGTCGTGTGTCTGTAAACAATTGCTTGTGAACACGATACAGTCTTCAGTTTTGATTGTATCTCAATGAAACTTGTACAGTATATAGATATCCATTAGAGCTCGGTTCCTTTCGAAAACCAGCCAGATCCGTCCATAAATGCCTAGATTATAGAAAAATTTTTAAAGAAATGCTTTCTATTTTTAGCCAGGTCTGCATGAGCGAATTCTATTTTTAGCCAAGTTTACATGTACATGTAAATTCAAGTCTAGAGTTAAGGGAGACAATTTGCAAGTCTAGGATTTTGAGAGACAATTTGCTTTTTGCTTCTGCAGCTGATTTTGTGAATTACTCTGCCTTGTTCTTGTTGAAAGCCCAAAGGCCATTTTTTAGCTTTAAGTTCTGTAGTTTGCACATTCATCTTAACAAAATTGGTTGTGAATGTTTAAGTTATGCACCTGGTGTCATTACTGGCCACACCCAGGGTTCACAGGTTTGGTAAACATAAATCTGGAAAGGTTTGAAAATCTTTTTGTGTGTTCGTGCATCCATCTCAGCACAATTGATTGTGAATGTTTGTTCAAATTGATCAATGTTGTCCTAGGATGCCCTTGACTTTGACCTTTTGACCAACTTTTTTTAACTTCTAAAACTACAGAAATTTTTACTATGAGGCCAAAAAAAAAAATAGGTTCGTTTCCGGTCTCCTTCCCAAAAAAAAGAGGGTAGGTAGGTAGGCATTTTTTTTTTTTTTTTTTTTTTTTTTTTTTTTTTTTTTTGGGGGGGGGGGAGTGATCTAGAATAGAAGGCGGCTGACTTTTATTCAAAAACAACCATATTAACTGCGTATGAGACAATTTTAAAAGGTACTAAAGCATAAAATGTAAATACAAGTCCATTCATTTATTAAGAACTGTATAATGTGTATTAATTATAATGTATAGATATACATTTTCTAGAATATAAATGCATGTATTGTTGAACATGTTTGTCTGTATGACAGATGTCGAAAAAGAGTGCCTCAGATTTGTCAATTTTTCATATTTACCAATTTCACATTTGTGCTATAATGCTATTCTTATATTTGATAGAATATTAAAATTCTAAAACTCTCCTGAAAACTTTGGGAGAAGTGACTTCTCCCTTCAGTCAATTTAGGGAGAAGTGGGGAGACTTTAAGGAGAAGTGATACTTTCGTAACACCTGATACAAAAACTATGCCATAACACACACCTCAGTTTATATTCACATTCAAACTGATTGCTATAACTATATAAAATGTTCATAAAAAATGTATCATTTTTGGCTCAGCAAAAGTGTATGTGTCAATGTCACATAGTTTATCTCCAAATAGCATCTAAAAATGAAACAAAAACAAAGACATCTAAGGATTTGAAACAATCAAAATGACTAATAAATGACCTGTCAATATAGTAGGGGGACGAATCTTATTTTGGTACGTTCGGGATAGGGTACGAATGTCACATTCAGCTATGCTGTTATTTACTTGTCTCTGGCTAAATAATATGCTGACATTTAAGAACCAAATGACATTTAAATCACTGTCCTTGATGAAAACTTTACCAATACATAATGGGAGGTTGAGAAATTAACTCGGAAAATTGTTCTGACAAAATGGCGATCTCGCCGATATTTTTGACATCGTAAACAGGAGAAAAATACTGTAAGTATTAAAACTCTACATAAAGCAAAAAAAAAAATATGTTTTTGTGTTTACAAATCAATTTTTTATCATGAACATTTCACGAAAACCAATTAAATATTTGGTGATACGTCATGTTTTTGATTTTCTTAGCGCCACCTTGCCGATGGCCCGAGATGGCTATGACCGTCTGCTTCAAAAACATCAATGTTTAAAATGTCTGGCATTGTTTGTTCAATACATATAACAATTACTTTTTAACTTCATCAATGCTTGACACGATTTTTCATAATTATGTCGCCTTTTCTATCTCATTTTAATGAACGTATATCATATTATCAGGTTCTTCTCAATGTACATTCTGATTGGTTAACTTTCAATAGCTCCGCCTACCGGCGATGTTTTGGTAATTGGATGACACGGCCCAATTATCGGATTAGGGGATTACCCTATGGCTAATTGCGATGTATTGACTAATGGGACAGTGGCCAAATACTCGCTGATTGACAGATTTACAATGTGTTAAAATTTCGGCGAGGTCAATGTCGCTTTGATGACACAAATGGGCGATTTATTTGTTTTATTTATCATCAAAGGCGGCTCTGTCAATGAAAAGGGGGGGGCGTTTGAAAAGGCAGCAGGGCGCCATAAAAGGGCAGCGGGGCGCCCCGCCACGCTAATTATGCTTAGCTGGAGCACTGTGACCAAAGATAAGAAAATTAACGGAAAGAAAGTACCGAAAAGTACTAAATATGCGCGCAGTTAACTTTTACACCAATAAAAAGTATAGGGTCGGCGCGGAAATAAGAGGGTCGGTCGGGCGACCGGAAACAGACCTATTTTTTTTTTTGGCCTGAGTACAGTTTTGAAAGCATTTTTTTTTTTTGTCAGATGACTTTTACTTGGCACATATTAAAATAGTTCATGCAACTTATCTGCTTACAATACTTTCTGGGCTCAGATGTTGAACGTGCTACGTTTTCTGGTAACCCAAACACAAAACATAAAGTATATGTCTGTTGCCTTTTGCCCATACATACATGCTCTGGATTGATATGACCACAAAAGCCATGCCAGTAGAGCATAGGCCCTTTTGGGCCTCTTGTTTAAAGAAAACAGAGGTATTGATCATTATTGGTGTTGTTGGCATATATACAGTAGAAGAAAATACAAATAATTTTTGAAAATAAGTTTGATCTCAATTTTTTAATATAAGTGTATTTACTATTTTTTTAGTATACACCTAATGTTTGATTTAGCCATGGTTTACATAGGTGTCATAACATTTTGCATGTACATTAAACTCTTCAAGATAGCTTGCTACAGGTCTGCAGGTAACAATATGGTTCTGATATTGTAGAGATATATTTGGTGGCAAGGATGGCCTTGTTGTTAAGCGCCTGAATGACTCAGATGAAGAGGAGGACCAGCCGAGGAAGAAACATGCAACTCTCAGCAGTACGGACAAGCCCACAGACATCCTGACAGAGGTACTTGTAGATACATTCACTTGATGGACACAGCAATTTGTGCAGTCTGTTAGTTTATTCTAATATATAATAACCTTGATTCAAGTGAAAGCTTATAGCTTCTATCAGGGCTTCCGTTAAAGGAAGTTTGGAACTATATTACTCCCTAGAAATGGGTTAAAACTTCCAAAATTGATTCCTTGGAAGTACAAAAACTTCCATAATTTTGAAGAAAACTTCCAAAGTTGAAAGCTTGGAAGTACAAAAAATCAAAACCTTTTGTTAATATTACTTTTATAGTCATAATTTCAATCCGTTTAAGTGTTTTTAAGTAAAAGGAATTATAATAATATAAGTAAAATTGAAAATAATTTGATTTTTAATATATTTGTTGAAAAATAATTGAATAAGATATTGTATTACGGAGACTTAAACTTCCATATTTTAGTGTAAAACTTCCAAAAGTGATTCACAGGAAGTTCATACTTCCAGTTTCAAATTCTTAATGGAAGCCCTGTTCTATAATCGCTCTTGAGATGTTGTTTTTACTGGGTGAAACCAATACAAGTGTGCATTTTGAGAGGCTATAGAAATGTGCAGCTGATGGGGATCGACCCCACAACCCCTTTGGTGTGAGGTGGACATCTTTTCCTTTAAATCACTCTCATCTTCAGTCTGTTACAATCAGTCCTGATATGACATTTTGATACTTCATGTAAGAAACCTTATATGCCCGAAATATTCAAAATCTCAATCAATGCAAGGTGCTTTGATGTTCAATTTTTTTTTTGTACCATTCATAAATATTATTTATTATATTAAAAATTAAGTGATAAGACTGCATACTAGTATTTACTTTTTTTCAGCCTGCAAAGCCAGAGAGTAAACAGAAGACCCCTCAGGTGTGGCAGAAGAGTGTGGGTAGTTTGTCATCAAAGCAGAAACTAGCTGGCCTGGTTACTGTGAAGAAGAAAGCCCCACTCCCTACAGTGTCTGCTTCACCTGCCAACCCCAGCGGAGCTGTAGCAAACATAGCAAACAGTGATTACTCTACTTCCAGTACAGACAGTAATGTTCATGTTACAACAAGGGATAATGTTACTTCAGAAATATCCAACAGTGAAAGGACAGTAGTAAATGGTTCATCAGCCACAGATGCTGCAAGTACAAATACAGTAAAGGCTAGCTCGAGTACATCACGGACTGATGTGAGTGCTTCAGGTTCTGGTGTAAAGACTGCAACAGGGGCCATGGGCCTGGGTCTGCTTGGGGCTTATGGAGGATTGGACTCAGACAGCAGTGAGTCAGACTGATAGTGCAGCTGGCGTCCAACAAGTGCCATGCAAACCTTAATTTGTTGCAATGTGGTAAGGCAGGATTGTGGGAACATCTTGTTCACTCTATATGTATGTTAAGAAATTACAAGGAGTACAATTATGCATTATGATTTCTAAAAAATGTATTTATAAGATAATGTTATTTTGTAACTTCATTGGAATAAAACCATTTTTAACTCACTTTTTTAGCTGGGACTTTTTTAGAATATATTTTATATATGAAGTGTCATCATCAGTGGCTTATTGTCATGGATGTAAACACTTAAAACAGTAGATATTGATTCACATGAAACTTGGTACACATTTTCACAATGACCTTCACACATGTGTAGCAAGTCCCATCAGTCTTGCACAAATATAACTCTTACAGTCTTGTTATAGTTATGCCCCTTTGTTGACTGAGATCTACAGACAGGCTTGATTGCACCACCATTAGGTAGGAGGTGGATATAGAAATACCGTTTAGTGCACATGTGCTCATCTAGGCAGCACGTGCATGTTGAAACTCCACCATGTCAAGGTCACAATATGTTGTCCAAAGATCTTCCTATCATTGTAATGTGAAAGACCAACCGTGTTGGAACCTGGCTAGGTCGAGGTCATAATACTGGGTCAAGTGATTGAGCCTTACAAATGATATCTGTTGCATGCACTCTTCCAAGGATATCGAAATGTGAGTCATATGTTCTTCTAATCAAAGCAACCAACATCACCACTCTTAAAAATGTGCCAGCTAAAGGTCAAGTTTCAGTGACAAGGCCCCAATTTCTTGAAACTTCTTAAGCTTAACAGGCTTAAGTAGCTTATTTCATTTAGCCAAAATATATAGTTTCAGTATCAAGGTTAATGGCTGTGGTATTTCATTTTCCATATTTTACATTCCTTCATTAATAAAATCTAAAAACGCATGATTTACTGATCAAAGAGATATGGATATTTCAGTTATTGTTTTACAATTCTGTTTAACCTGAAAACCAAGGGCAAATTTGAAACTTTTTGACTTAGGGCGTTACCATTTAAATATATAACCCCCAGTACAGAAGCAAATTTATCCTTTCGGGGTCCAAATTACCGGTAGCAAAGAAAAGACACCCATCCATAAACTATTTAAATAACATTAAATTCATATACTTGCAATCCTGAGAATTTATATGAAAACGAACCACATTTCAATGGCAAACTGCAAATGATCGAGACAAAATTTCTTTTCTCCATCAATTTTCCTTTCATTTTATTTCAATGTACACAAGTAATACTGTACAATATTTTAGTTGTTCAACACTGCATATAAATGAACACATCCTTACTCCATATTAAAAACATGACAAAAAACAGGGTTGATGATAGAATACTGTGAAATCATTAATGTTCGTGGGCATGAAATTTCGTGGTTTGCCGAAAAAAAACAATTTCGTGGGTACTTGAATTCGTGGATTTTCATTTTTGAAAAAAAAAATCGAAGATGCGATCGTCCTAGATCGTCTGCATAATATCCACGTGCTGGCCCGTGATTTCCGTCTTCTACGTCACTCGGTTTATGACACTCGCTAATAAGGTATGACATGCCAATTAGTGCATATACCCATGTCACTTGTCGATTTAATTGGGAATAAAGGTAATAAAAGAAGATGTACCCTGATCATAAATACAGATAGGGGAAGCCATTGAATGCCAATTAAGAATTTTGCAAACTGTGAAAACACCGAAAAGGTGCGTATATTGTCACGTTCGGTGCTTAGTAACCTTCAATATACTAGTAATCGATTAATTATTTTATTAAATAAAAAAATCGAGTATGGACACTCATCACGCACTCATCACGCACATCTTGTAAACTTGGAGATTTTCATTAACAGCACACGTTTAAACACGTGCTTATGACTGTCATTTGCTGCATAAAACACATTTAATTGATTTGGTTCTTGTTTGTTAAAGGCAGTTATAATATATTAACAGAATAATGATCGTAAGTTATACAGTGAGACAGGTTTTAACACTGTATACTGCGACCTCTGTAAAGAATATACTAGAGTACGTACGTAACAAGGCAATTGAAAAAGTGAATAAAGGGTTTATATTTCGTGGGATCTTGAATTCGTGGATCACCCAACCCACGAAAACCACGAACATTAATGTCCCACGAACATTAATGATTTCACAGTACTATCATTTAATGGGGCTATACACCATATGATGCAATAGCGGGAAAAAAAGGAAAAAATTGTCGAAAACTGACATAAACGATGTATACAATGCATTGAAACTAACTAACTGAAGTACCACATAGTTTACAATTAATTTATTTTTCGAATTTTTTCATTTAAAAAGATTACTAGGTATGTATTCCTAGTAGAATACATTCTTATGCGTGACTGGCTAGTCGATGTTATCACGTGTCTCCGACTCGATTTTTGTTTATATTTTGGTAATTTTTTTTACAATTATATAAAAAAAAATGATATCAAAGAGTAAAATATTTTATTAAATATTTGTACTGAGATTCATTACAGAAAAAAACTTTCTGGTGCCAATCTGGAATATAGTCCTTTTAACATTTTGCATATCAAACACAAAGTAACTCTTACACTTATAAATATACCACACTTTCTATCACAGATCTATGTCAATAAAAAATACAAGTTCATACAATGTTAATAGTGAATATAGACAGTTTCCATTGTTTCCTGTTTTGGAATGATAACTTAACTTTGGAGTGGAACTTAACCATTTAGTAACTAGCATGAAGATTAATTTCATGATGCATACTTGTTATCAAATGTTGTCCTTGACAACATGGTAAAACATTTACATTATCTACTATCTACACTGGCACTGAAGCAGTTGTGCATGGTTACAACAACTTGGATTATGGGTGCAGTAACTTTTACATATTGTCTTTAGTTCCTGTTCATGAAAAGTACTCTTGATCAAAAAAGAAACTAGGAAATATAAAAATGTATACCTAACATAATTCAGTGATCAATCCAGTTTCTTGTAAAACATAAAAAACAATTTCGAAAAAGTAACAGTTCTAATACTAGCCACACCATCTACTCATGTAAGGCACTGGTGTATATGTGTTTTTAAAATGACAAAGACATTGGGCGGATTGTTCAGATCTTTGTTAAAGTTAACAACATGATAAACGACATTGTGTTTAACAGATGGTCATGAAATATTTGATGATGTGCTTACATATTTAGATATAAACAAGTAAAGCTGAAACAGTTGGATACAGCAGATCACATGTGTATCCATTAAACTTCCAGAGCAGTAACGATTAGAAAGTTATCTGATATCAACGATGACATTAACAAAGTTCTGAGCACTCCACCCACTATGTCATAAGCTGGCAAAAATAAACTGAATTTTGTTACCTTACTAATAGCTAATGAGGCAATGTTGATGACATGGGTAATGCTGGAGCAACAGGGTTGATCGCAGTTGTTAATACTAAAGAAAGCTCAACGTAAATGGAAATCTGTACACTGGTATAAGTACCAGGAATCAAATTCATTGTCAATACATCTAACAAATCTAACATTTAGTTACAAACATCTCACAAAATTGCACAATGTCAAATATTTATTATATTGCAGAATGTAAGTTACTTTCCTATCCTAACATAAAGCTATTAAACATAAATCATATTCTGTTAGAGAAAACCTTTCAATTTTTTTTGGTTAAGGTAATGGCCTTAAAATCATTCTTCAAAATGAAGATAAACACCTTCTGCCTTCGAACCTTCTTGTTTTGAAGTCATTCTGTAACATGTCTGTCTATTGCGGGAACCCAGCAGTGCTTGGTAGAGAGTCAGTTGTTCCAAACATTGCCGAACATTGGTAGGTGTGGTCGAGTGTCACTCTCCTCTGATATCCCAGCTAATACGTCACCAGTCTGGGACGCCGTTGCCTTCAACACAGGGCATTTAATGACTAACAGGTCAACAGATTACTAGTATCATGAAGATAATGAATGTATCGTACATGCCCTTGAAATGTATATGTACCTTATGACTTAAATAGTTGGCTAACTGCTACTTTAAAAAATGCATCAACTTAAGACAGTCCTGTAATAATGCAGTTAGAAACATATTTTACTGCTTAATCAGACAATCCAGTTATACAAAATTTACAACATAACCTGTAAAATTGTACGTCATCTATACTATCAAGAGATGATTATACAGCAAGTTACCATTCTGGTATCCGAGTATTGCATCTGTTGTGGTTTGATTACATAGGCTGATCCTGGTCGGGAGAAGTGAGCAAAGTCTGACTTCGGAATGGTCGGGTCCGATGACGAAACCTGCAGGTGAACAATAAGGTTTTAGTCATTAAATTATCATATCCCATATCGGGTCACCTACTATAAACCATGTAACGTATATATCAAGTAAACAACCTGTTTACATTTATCAGGACGCCAAGTCGCCAACACTTTCGGGGAAATGATTAATTTAATCATCTGAATTCGAAAATAGATGCCATTTTGGTATGTTATAAAGATTAGTGACCCAACATGGAAAGTCCTGGAACAATGGCGTTGCATCATTCATTCATAGAGGGATGACATAAAAGAATGTTTTGCATCATTTCCAAAATCAAATCAGTAGTGAGGTATTAACAAGGAATAGGAACTTGTCATTCAAACATGTGTTATCACATGCTAGAAGTCCACCAAGGGTACTTTCCTCTATGATGTCAACACAGCACAACACTTTCAGGTCGATGAATTAGCTTCAAGCACCAAAATGAAAATCGTTTTCACCCAATTATGAATATACTTGGAATTTGCTCTTTAATCGTGCCATTATTTATTACTAGAGTGCAGAACATACATACAACTTCAGTCTTTAAAAATTGGTAAATATCAACCTTCTTGACAATGTCCATGTCAATGAGCTGAGCCTTTGTGGTTCTTCTACAACGAGCAGCTGCAAAGAACGGCCAAATACCATCCATTGCTGATGCAAAGTCAACTGCCGTCCTGTCAAGAGAATAGAATTTAAGACTTGAACATTTTAACACCTTTGAAACGAAAACAAGAGAATCACACATGCATGTTAATGCTTGTTCATCTAACTCCAGGCCCCAATTTCTCGAAACTTTTTAAGCTTATAAGGCTTAAGTAGC
The DNA here is from genome assembly GCF_026914265.1 of Mya arenaria. Taxonomy (NCBI): domain Eukaryota; kingdom Metazoa; phylum Mollusca; class Bivalvia; order Myida; family Myidae; genus Mya; species Mya arenaria. The sequence goes on along the minus strand of NC_069127.1, from coordinate 14,069,248 downwards.
TTATTTTAACATTAGCGTAAATAATTCTTATATTTAATTTTGAACAATAAAAAATGATTTATTGTGATTATCATGAAGATAATTACAATCAAAAGTATCAAAACTCTAAGTGAGCTTAGCTTTACTTTAACTTATATATATTTTACAACGATTGTGAAGTAAGCTTTAATAGCTTATACTAAGTCACTCATGTTGGCACGATGTTGTGTGAAAGGGTCGTCTTGTCTTTTTGGGGAAACCAGAGTACCCAAGGAAAACCCAATTGTCTGGCTTGGTGAACACTAACCAAACTCACATGTGCCCTAGCCCCAATTTCTCGAAACTTCTTAAGTCCCTTATAAGAGGATTAAGCTAAGCTCACTTTTTTGTCTTTCAATAATTTGTGTAATATTACTTATTTAATAGTTTTTATGCTTAAGATAGGAATTATCATTATGATAATCACAATAAACCATTTTTCATTAATCAAAATTCAATTTAGGTGTGTACTTTGCCTTATTAAAATAAACTACTTAAGCCTGTTCAACTTAAGAAGTTTCGAGAAATTGGGGCCAGGAATTGAACACAGGTGGCCTTGGTGAGAAGTGTCTGCGCTAACCAGAAAACATTAAGCTAAGCTTTATCCTGTTATAAGGGACTTAAGAAGTTTCGAGATTGGGGCCAGGATTTTTAAGTTGCTTCTAAAGTGTGCATATTCCAAAATATACATAAATAGAAAGTTTCATAAAAATATATTTCATCCATTTTTAAGCATTGGCCCAAGGTTAAAATTTGTTTGAAGCTACAGTCTACTTCACTAAGGCCTTAATACAAAGAATTTTCTTCGAAAACAAAACAGCCCACTGGTAGCTTAAAATAGAATATCGGTAGAAACACTTGTAAAGGAATGTTTTTCATGTAACTCAGATGTCATCCTTACCTTCCTTGATTGTCTTTCAATGTGAGATCTGGACTGTGTTCCATCAGCTTCATAATAACCTTGCCATGACCTTGGAATGCTGCTGAGTGAAGGGGAGTCCACAATGTACCCTTGTTGGCTAAGTTCACATCAGCTCTGATATTCAATCATTAACTTGCATATTTTTTATATTTATATACATTTCTAGTATATTATTACAAATTGGCTAATAATGTTTACCCTCAAAGGAAAGATTTTGTACATAACATGTATAAAGTACTCAAGCAGTCTCAAACTGATAGGATGATGCCCATTATTTTTATATTATTTCTATACCTGCTACATGTCATTCTCTGCTAGCAATTATTATGCTCCCCAAAATGGAAAGTTTTAAGGGGATTGAAATGAAACTTGAAATATTGACAGATGGCAACAAGAGGATGTGCAGTACCCAAGATATATATCTTTTCATAATTTCTATTTTGATATTTCCATTTAACCTGATATTTTTCCATTATGGGTGCTCGTTCAGGCCATATCTTGATCTTGGATGAAATGTTCTTAAGCGATTCAAATGCAACTTGGTATACAGTATTTAGATGGATATAGCTATCATGCAATGTTTCGCTTCAACTGATATTTGTGGAATTCAATTGCTGCTTTTTTATTTCATTACTTAAAATTTACTTTAAAATAAAACTTAATTCTCAAACCTGCCCATGTCTTTGCATGTTATGATTTTTTTTAACTTGTGTTGATGATTGTACACAAAAGTATTAAGAATCACTAAATTGGTCAATGTTAAGATAAATTGGTTAAGAATCAGATGTAAACCAATAAAAATGTGCCCAGATTCCCACAATCACTTTCAATTTGAGGTCATACTTTTATGCAAATGTAGTTAGTAGTTACCCATAGGTAAGAAGCAGTTCCGCTATATCAGCATAACCCCAGAAGGCAGCAATACCAAGCGGTGTCATGCCATCTCTCGACCGGTCATTGACATTAGCTCCCTGTCTCAACAAACTCTCAACAGCCTAAACAAATAATCAGTCAATGTCTTATCTGGCATAAATATTCAAAATAAAAATAACAAGGCAGTCCAAAGGACGGCTATATCCCCGCCGTTGTTTTTTAGTATACTTGGTTTTTCTCTCAACCTGACTGGTACGTCAAATCTTACCAAAATTGTACACAACCACTGGTCAAGAGTGGGAATATAGGAAATACAAGTTGTTTGATCAGTAACCTAAATATCCTTGGATATTTGAACATATTATAAAAGGATATTTGTTATTCATATTGTGTGTAGTGCAGGTAAGGTCAATGTCAAGGTTATTTTGGCTAAAAAAGAAGGAAAATGAGTCCTTGATTTATAACATCGATGAAATAGCAAGCCTTAAGTATTTTCGATAAAGTGATACATATATATTGTGGTGACGTCATAACATTGTTTTACTGCTTTTGAAGAGAAAACACATGTTATAAATATATTATCACATTTGTGTCCATTGTTTTTTTTTTAAATATTAAACTTGTTCCACATAATGATAATGCTTGGTAGAGTGCGCTAAGTATCAATCTGTACAACTTGTTTAACACTTTCATTTAACATTTATGTCTTATCCTCTATTTAGCATTGTCATAATATGGACTCGAAACTTCATGATGGATTACTGGCACAAATTGCAATTGATTCATGTTCTTGGATCAAATTCAGTTATTGTTGCTAAAAGTTCATGAAATGTATAAGGTCAATAAATCCAGTAAGAATTGACATGTCTACACTGCTAAATGTAAAAAGCCCGGACACAAGCATGTAAACCATGACCTTTAAATGTCAGATGTGACCTTGACCTTTGATGGATGGACCCGGGTCAAGGTCACTGCACATCGTCTCAATAAGGACAACATTTGTACCAAGTAATATGGTAATCCAACAATGCATAAGTAAGTTATAGTGCAGACACGAGCATGTGTACTCTGACCTTTAAATGTCTCGTGTGACCTTGACCTTTGAGGTATGGACCCGTGTCAAGGTCACTGCACATCGTCTCAATGAGGACAACATTTGTACAAACTAATATGGTAATCCATTAATGCATAAGTAAGTTATAGCGCAGACACGATTATGTGTACTCTGACCTTTAAATGTCGCGTGTGACCTTGACCTTTGAGGTATGGACCCGGGTCAAGGTCACTGCACATCGTCTCAATGAGGACAACATTTTTACCAGGTAATATGGTAATCCATCAATGCATAAGTAAGTTATAGCCCGGACACGAAATGTTACAGCCAGATGGACGGACGGACGGACGGAAGGAAGGACAGATGGTCCGTTCTCACATATCAACCTTTGTTAGGTACTTTACCATTACTCCCATTATACCCACTAATGCCCTTCTTACCCTAACTAACCCTACCCAACAAGCGCTACCCAACAAATTGATCTTCTATAAGTAATGAAGGAATTAGTACCCAATATATACCCATTCGTGTGTGGACAGACAGACTGACAGACGGACGAAGTGCATTCCTATAATCCCCTCTCACTCCGTGGCGGGGGATTAATAAATGGGTCAATGTATGGTTTACAGTAAAAGATATAGATTTCATGATCAAAATTTAAGAAATATGAAGTGTTGAATATGATATTTCCTAAAATAAAATGCATAAGCGAAGCCAGTGAAATTACCAAACATTTCATCTTATTTCTGAATAAACATTACAGTGAAAACTAAATAACTTAGTCTTTGACCCTGTTTTCAAGGAATCCACCAAGCCACCCAACATGAACAAAAATTGTTCCAATGAATCAACTTGTGCGACTCAACGAAAAAAGTAAAAAACTAAAGAAACCGTGAAAATTGTTCATTATTTATAACAAAAAAAAGCAAAGCCATTAGAATAAAAGTCAAATGCAATGGTCATATGCAATAATACTACCCCAGTTACAAATAGCAAGTAAAATTACAACACACAGATAATAATTAGACCTTTTAGAGTTAAAATAATGCCATTGCTACACATTTGGTAATGTCTTTCGACTTTGAATATTGTATGGACTGCATTCTGGCCTATGTAGTTTGTCAGGGTAAGAACAAGCTGCCAATATGTTTGGGTGTGTCAGGGTAAGAACTAGTCAACCTAAATGGCTGTGAATAAGTCTATTAACAAATTTATTACTAAGGCAGACTCAAGAGGATAGAGGGATTCATAACAAATGTCAAATGAATAAAAAAAGGATCTCTGAACACTCATTATTGTAGCTAGAGTAAGAACTGGCTGCCAATACGGTCAGCCAGAAAAATATTTTATTCCTAGATTGTCTGCGGTGCGTTCTCGGGTGTTTTCTACAACAGATTCAGTCAATTATTTTACCAAAATGTTCAGTAATTTTGCTGCTAGCACAATGCCATGATGTGTACATTGACAGGGGTAACAATTATTATGTGTTACTTAGTATATAATATACTAACACCAGTTCCGGTGGCTAACAAAAGGTCATACACAACTAATACACGAACCAAGGTTTTTATCAATTTATTCATAAAACCATAGTATTTATCTTCATGAATTTAATTTCAATTGAAATGCGTAAGAAATTAAATAGTCAGCGTGAGATCGTGATTTCATTGCCAAAATTGTGAGACTCACGGCGAAACAGTGAGACTTGACACAGATAGGTTTGGAATTAACCAGCCACCCTATTTGCTCAGTCTGTAGATCTCTATGCCAATGTTTAAGCAGTTTTAGCCTTACTATCAAATGAAATTTTAACTCTTAGATTCATAATTTGCCTTAGTCCACATATCAACTTATTTATAAATACAAAAGTAACATATATATGCAGTAACTGTGATTAGCTACAATAATGAGCAATCAGGGATGCTTCTTTATAATTTTGACATTTCTTATATATCTCTGTAATGCTACAACTCTCTACCATTTAACACCGGGCGAAAGAATATATAGTAATATTATGCATCGATGTTGAATAATAATGACAAAATTGTTCAATATACACCCGACAGTGATCTAAACTGGATTTAATTTGTCATTAGAGTCGATATTTTCATATAAATATATTCTGGGTCACGAATACCGTTTTATTCATGTACACAACCTGTCAGATTTGTCGCAGATTTACAGACACGGGATACTTGATAAACAACTGACACATGTAAGTGTTTTATGATATCTGAACATGTTTTTTTGGCATAATGACATAAATAAATATGTGTGTAACGGTGGTCGAAATTAGCACAAGTCCGCAAGCCCTGCACTGGTAAAATGTCTTTCGGGCTTGCTCAAATTCTGAATTTTATATAGCAGGGCTTGTTAAAAAATACGATTCCATGCAATAGTATAAGAATTTGGGCTTGTTCATCCAAAAGTCTATTTCCGATGACTGGTGTAATAGTAGGCAATAATGTATTTTCTTAGAAATTTGAATTTATAATGGAGATAGTTTCAAAATTGTGGCCGCAACGATTCTTTGCGCAAGGACCGTTTGCTACATTTTGCTAGGATGGTGGACGTCACGAGTCTGCCATAGTACAAAAACAAACGTCAAAAGACTCGTTGACGGCCATTTAGGTGGACTATAACTGTATGAACTGTGATGTACTGTACTATTAGAGGAGATTTGATGTATTTTCTATAAAATCCCGAGTTCTTGAAAAATATACTGTCTGAAAACGTAAAGAAAATACTACCAAGATTGACTGTACATAGCAATAATTCAAATAACACACTGCGAGTTAAAGAATGTACCCTTAAATCCCCACTTGCAGCGGCGATAGCAACCGTCATGGGGGCTGCCATTGTTGTTTCGGCTACTGATAACTATATTGCATCAGTCACAAATTTCATGCAGAGGTTACTTCCCTTTACTATATTATGCTCCAAGTGCGTTGGTAATACACTTTGATACAAAAGTTGATGATCTAAAAACGCGTTATTTTTTACGTCACTTACTGTATTTCTTTACACAAGTTTAATGGCTTTAAACCGTTCTACGTGCGCGTATGAACTTCTCCGTGGCCTAGTGATTAAGGCGTCCGCCTACGGACTGGGAGGTCGTGGGTTCGATCCGTGGCCGCGTCATACCGAAAGACGTTAAAAGTTGGAACAAGTAGCTCCCTTGCCTGGGGCTCGGCATTGAAAGGGCAGTGCTTGGAAAAGTGATGTACTCAGTACTGGTTTTACCCAGGAAAGTTGTATCCCGTGTATCGGTGCTTTAAACCGAGCACGTAAAATAATCTGAAGGGGTCTCTTCAAAAAAGAGCTAGGTATCGGACCGAGACTTCATTGTATCCACCCACTGTCTCTTCCGCGTGATGTCCCTTCAGCAAAAAACAAGGGACCCCGTTGGAAATAACTGCTTGCACTTTCACGGGTTATCCGAGTTTGACCGCAAGGTCTTAAGAAATACATACATACAACTGGGACCGCTGTCGTGTGTCCATTATTCTGGCTAGCAACGGCACAGAAAAATCATGAAACCTGGTTGATAGGTCCATGACAACGGAAATGGTGGTACGAACATGTTAATCCATACTTTTTTGTATTTTAAAAAAAAATCCTACGATTTCTGCTGACATTTAGATTCTTTACGTGTTCTTCTTCGATTGTAATCGTACTTACCGCGATATACATGTTTACAAGGGCCGGATGTCCTTCCAGTGCACCATCAACGGGTCATTTGCAAATTTCATTGTGTATATTTAAATATTTCGAAAATATATAAATACAAACAATTAATTCCCATAGTTTCCAACTGAAGGAAAATAACATATGTAATGCCTTTCTATACAAATGATTCACAAATTAATACAAATGGAATACAGAGTCTTATTGTTGACTGCATGGTATATCCTCAGTATATATGATATAAACTTCCATAGGCATTGCATATTGCTTTTCTATACTAATGTAGCATCTACCAACTGTAATTATGTAGCTACAGTATGTTAACCGAATTATTACTAAAGAAGATTATTTTTCAAACTGCACAAAATGTGAACATCTAAAATAGCACCTGTTTTACCTTTTGTATTTGGCCACATTTCTATAATATTACAAACGCGCTTCACACGAGTGTTTTGTTTCTAACTGTTTTCAAAGATGAGCAGCATTCTTATATGCTATTCCTTTAACACTATCAATAGAATATATTTTATTTGCTTTCAATGGCGAAAATGCAAATTCAGTGTTTTTTATTTCTCCATTTTATTATAATTTCAAACGGTTAATAGAGAATTAGCAAAAGGCCATTCACGTTTAGCACAATATGTTGCATTCAATGGAGGTGTATTTCATAATTTAATAAAAATGCAATATAAAATCATTTCTCAAAGAGCACGTATCCATACACGCTAAACAAGACGGGTTTAACTTTTAGCCAATTAAGGAAGCGCCCAAGTGCCTCATTCTATCATGTTTTTGAATTAATTCTCTCCTTACTAGGAGTCACTCAATCCTTAGGACCCAATAAGGCGCCTTTCTCTTTGTTCGCTTTTTGAGAAATCAAGCGGTGTATGACTTTAACTCTATGTCGGTATAGCAACTTTGTTATTGCTTCATATAAAAATTTAATTGGCCAAATGTTCGCCTTTGTTTAGGTTTTATACCATAATTTAATTAACTAGTTTCAAAGGATTTAACAAATGGTTTTAATTAATATTATAAATCAACCAATAATAAAAATCATATCACCAAATGATTGTTATTTCGATTGCATATTGACTAAAGGAACAAACCTCGGGTCAGCTCATATAATCACAATATACTAGACCATGGCTAGCTCACCTGTTAACTCATTGGACCTAAATGTCCGAACCGATCTGGCTGACCAAGCTACACCCACAACTTCCATTATTCGTGACATTAACATACTGATCTTAATGTCCGACCCTTTAACGTTAACTGTCCGTGCTACCCGATACTAGGGATGTAAACGAAAAAATATATAAAAAAGTAAACGAATGGCAAAATTGATATACGAATATTCGGTAATTCTTTCGATCGAATGTTCGAATATTCGATTACCAAAATGAATATTTAAGAAGTGTGGTAAGTATTTGCTATTGTAATTAGTGCATTGGGCCAATACACTTATTGGCACTGTAGCTCAATGAACTACATCTCATTTATTCATTATTTTATAATACTACTTTTCCAGAAGCAGAGACGCACCAAGCATTGGTTGTGTTACCCTTTGTTACGCTGCCTTAAATTTTGGCATCCGACATAATATTTTCCTCGGAAAAAACAGTAATGCATCTGGAAACACTTAATTAATTATTATTAAACTCTTTGATAACGAAATTGCAGAAAAAAACACACACTGAAAGTTAAAATAAATGTTCTGGTTATAATGTGGAGCGAACCAAAGCCGGTACAGTCAATGCAAAATTAGAATACTGACAACAAAACCACTCGCCCACAAGGAATCATACACAACCAGAAGGATAACTTGCCATTCGAAGACATCGTAGACAATATTTTAGCAAGTTCCAGCCGCCAGTATCTTAGTTTTAACACTCCTGATGAGCTTCCACATTTAATTTCTTCATACAAAAAAATAAATCATTTTACTTAAACATGAGCGAGTCCTATCAAACTCTTAGAAACAATCACCCAGTGGCCTAGCAATGCAGTATCATCTAGACTAAGCTACCTGCCAATCACCGAAGTGCATGGTACAAACGTTAGTTTTGCCTAGAAACAAAACTCTTCTCCTAATAAGGTATCTTAAATAGAAGGTACTGTAACTTATTTAGGACTTATTATCTTCTGATTATAGGACTTGGTATCTAACAATTAGGATATTGTTTTTCCTAATTAGGACTAAGTAAATCCTAATTACGAGATTGTATCTCTCAAACATAGCCAAAACAGGACAGTTATATTTCTGTTCTGTTCTCAGGTATATAGACTATGGCACAAGAACGCTCCGATAGCCATTTGATAAAATATGATATTAACTGTATTAACCCAAGCCGTGAGTCAATGATATAAACTAAGAGCATCAAGAACATCTTATCGTGATGTATGTGGACCTTCAATTGAACTAGTCTAATATGGTTATTAGTCTTATCTGGAGAGGAGATCAAAGTGTTTAAATAAAATTAAATAAATTTGCTGTTGTCTCTTATATCATTTGGAAACACTCAGTCCGTTAGTGTTAAGGAGTGAACGGACCATTGCGGGCTTAACTTCTTCGTTTGGATCTATACCATCATACTAAAACGGATGATAGCCCATCAACTGTCACTCACTGAACATTATTCGTATTTTGAACCAAAATGGAAGTGCACGTTAAGCATCATAGCGACAGAAATAATAATATTAGATTAAACAACAAACATGCGAGTTTCTGTGGTTCAGTAATTCAGTTTAATTGGAAAGAAATGGGCTTGCTTTGTATTCAAAACTGGAAATGTATGCTTCCACCTCTATTGGCTTTATTGTGTTACGTTAACGGACTCAACGGCGAATTTGTGCATGACGACGTTTTTGCCATTAAACGTAATCCTGACGTGAGCGGTGCGACGTCACTGGGTGACGTATTTCAGAACGACTTCTGGGGAAGGCGCATTTCTCTCAATACCAGTCACAAGTCTTACAGACCTCTCACAGTTCTGACATTTCGGTAAGTACGGATTTTTTGTTCAATTTGAAATTACTTTCAGTAAACTGCTTGTCGACACACGTGCAATGCACGTGCAATTTAATATTATCACACTATGTATATAACACGATAACGAGAACCTTTACATTAAAATGAACAAAATTTAGATCTGATAACCGCCACGGTAACTGTTCAGAAAGCTGGGTAAATGTTCCTCTCATTGCAAATTAAAGTATTTGTTACCCGACATAACTAAACTAGCATCGTAAAACGTAAATGGATTGTAATTGTCACCAACATGAGAAAAAGTAACAAAAACGATAAAATGAGATAAATCATCAAGGCAAGATTTGAATAAGTCTTCCTCTTTTAAACATACAGAAAATTGCATAAAAATAAAATGCATAATTATATGAAAGATCTATCTATAGTAGTGTTAGATTTGTTCGGAAATATACGAATAGAAAATGAAATCCAGCCATAATGAATATTTTATGATACTGCGGACATTAGAACAGTTGATTCTTTGTCCTCCCCTTTGCGCCAGCGAACATATTCGAAATCAATCAATCTTAACGTACAGAACTATTAAAAAACAAATTAAAAATACGAAATTTTCACCGCAAAAATATGTAATGAAATATAGAAATTTAAGCTGTTGTGGAACATACCTAAAAATGAAGATTTATTTCAGATTAAACCGCAGATTACTGGGCCCAGACCCTTTTTATTTCCACGTGGTTAATGTGTTTCTGCACGTGCTGGTGACGTCTATGTTCGTGCGCACGTGTCGCGACGTTCTCCATGTGGGAAGGACGTGCTCGGCTCTAGCGGGCTGCCTGTTCGCGGTCCACCCTGTGCACGCTGAGGCGGTAACTACTAGTTAAAAGTTATAACTGATAACAGTAACTTAATCTTTCATTATCGATCATAAGTGACAGCCAGTCAGGATTGTTGAAAAAACACATGAGCATATACTTAAAGATGCACTCGTACTCACAAACAATTAATTTTACAATTAATACAAATGTTTTATTATAATCAAATGGGATTAATAACTGTCGAAAACAATGGTTCTGATGAAGGATACCGAGTTTAATTTGAAAGAAATATGCAGAAAGCACGGTATTTCTACCGTATGCGACGATAGTAGATCACAGTAAACCTTTTGGCACTCACCAATTATTTAATAGTTTTGCGTTTTAGCTATTAAATGCACGGTCACAATATTGCTATCAGTAATTAATATTTTCAATAAATGCATTTTTGGAGAGAAGTTAAAGGTTTACTAGTCACTCAAAATGTATGTTGTCATATATGTATATGTATTGATTTTGAATAATAGTGTCACTTTAATACAATTGTGTATACAATTATAGAAAACACATACATTTATTTAAAAAAATCAACAATTTGTTTCACCACTCATGATCGATATTGCCTACCACGGTTTTGATTTTACATAATACCATGTATATACTTGCGTTTTTAGCGAGAGTTTGTACAATTAATCGCGAATGAAAATATAAATAAATAAATACCCTTTCTTTTGAACTACAACAGCAAAATGCGGAAACTACTATTGCAAAAAAATGTAAAAAGAAATAGAAACAGGGTAATAGGGTATACATGTGTAGGAATGCAACTAATTTCCTCCGATTGAAAACAGCATCGTAAGACGTTCTGAGTGCAGATTAAATATTAACATGCAAATTTCTCCAGAGTTGAATGGATTTAGTGAGTCGTACTCTCGTCGAGAGACGGGGATCAAGGCGGTGAATGAAAGCTGCTTATTCATAACGACACCATGCCACTTGTGTCAAAGGGCTCGAGTGAATTTCAATGAAGGCGAGCCCCATGTGGGCAAACAATCTTCAAATTTGATTTATTGCTCCACTTGATGTAATGAAAGTCATCTTAGCTTTAAAATAAAAAATAAATGTATGCATCCATTATGCATTGGTATTTTTATCTCTTTCTTTTACCAAGAACGTATTGCTGTATTGATGAGCACACGTCACCATAATTTCCGAATTGTTCCTTATGAAGCTCTTATAGATGTCAAATTATTTTTATATTTCTCCTATAAGTAAGAAGTATGATACTGATTTGATGGATTCAATTTTTTCAGCAATTTGATTTAATCTACGATATCATTTCTGTATCAAAAAAGTGTAACATTAATACAAGTCTGTCACGCACCTGGTTACATGCTAATTGTTACAAAATTATGGGCATTCTTCCCAGTCTCGTCCACGTCTATTCAGTTCGCTTGATGATTTCTATCATCATAAATTGAAACTTATATCTTTTATGCAAGGTTGTTTGAATTCATCTTAAACATGAATGTGTTGAATTTACTATAAAATGACACTCGCCCATTGACACCTTTTCATTTGCTTTTTAAGAAAATGAATGACTAAATGTGCTTTATCAACACTTATTACTCAGATACAGCTGTGACAATGTGATGTACGACAGAGAACGTGAAAATAAAATGAGTCATCCATAATATAATATGTCGGACACATACTCATAAATTAGCTCTACATATGTTTATAATCGTTGTCGAATCCCTTTAAAATTAAGAAAAGAAACATGTTTCCAAACAGTCAAATGCCCTGCAGTCATAAACTATCAGGTGGAGATTACCGAACCACCGCACGTGTTCAGTGACATGATGCACGTGTAAGTCTACTCTATCCGTCAATATCCACATTTTCAAGCGTTTCGAACTTCAAATTTGAATAACACCAAAGCAGTCACTTATTTTCCACCAAATAACCGCTTTTCCGCGGTGTACTGACTGGCGCTCGTTTCAGGTGACGGGTATTGTGGGTCGGGCGGATGTTCTCGCGGCTGCGTTCTTCCTCCTCGCTCTCGGACTGTACACGAGGTAATGACATTTTAGTGGAACAACTTCACCAACCATCAACAATAACACGACGAACGAATATATAAACTGCACGATGACGTTAGAACAATAAGCCTGCTTACACAGACTCTTCAGTGAAATGCGCGTGTCTTTCTATTTATTTTTTTTCGATCTCCTGGTCAGTTACTTACATACGATATCCAAATATTGGGAACGAGACACTGAGGCTCTTTGATGGCATAATTTCAGAACCGCTGCGTTCTCGCCTTGCTCCCCTTCCGGTATGGCGTCCCTGGCCGGCGCGCTGGTATGCGCGATGGCTGCAATGTTGAGCAAGGAGACGGGAGCCACGGTGCTGGGAACCATGGTAGTCTATGAACTACACAGACACTACACACGGTCCGCACGACTATAAAACTATTTTCTTCTGACATTAAAGCTGCACTCTTTCAGATTAAACATGTTGACAACTGTTTTATTTTTTGTCTTCGAACGAGCCAATTTATGCGAAAGTGCAAGAAAATCAGTGATATAAGACTTCTGACAAAACATCGGATCGCAGATTTTCATATTTAAGTCAATGATGTTGTGTGCATTTTTCTTAAACCGTAAGTAACGCTTTTAGCCATAAACAATAATTTTCGAACGGAAATAAGAAAATCTGCGATCGAAGGCTTATATCACTGGTTTGCAGATATTTAAGCAAAAACTGGCACATTCCAAGAACAAAATATAAAAAGTTGTAAAAACGGTAAATCAGTTTGCAGCTTCAACGTCGGCCAGCTAAACGTTTATAACGATTTTTTTACGTATAAACTGAACGTCTTTTTGGTACACGAGCAAGATATAAAACTGAAAACTAGAACAAAAACGTATTGGTATACAGGCCCCAATTTCTCGAAACTTCTTAAGCTTAACAGGCTTAAGTCGCTTATTTCAATTAGCCAAAATACATACTAATAATAGATTTTGATAAATGAAAAATGTTTTTTTTCTAATTAGAATACATATTTTCTTATATAATTTATAAAAACTCTTAAAGAAGTAAATATAATGCATATTTCAGAACAACAGAAATAGTGAGTTTAGGTAAATCCTGTTATAAGGGACTTAAGAAGTTTCGAGAAATTGGGGCCAGGTCTATTTGTGTTTGAAGCTTTGCAGTTAAAGGTATCGTACCTTCAAAGCAGAAATATATGAAATGCTTAAATACTTTGTCTTGTTAACCGTTTATTTACAGCATTAAATTTAATGTTTGTGTGTTTCTTTTTTTTTCATTTCCAGGAAGACGGATAAGACAGACACATTCATCAGGTTGACGTCTGTCTTGATATTCGTAAGTTACGTTTAATCCCAACGTCTTTTATTATTCTTAAACAAATACATTTGTTTCATACATGCTTGAATACGTTAAATTCATTTCAGACCGTTGTGCTGTTGTGTGCCCGCGTGAATCTAATGGGAGGCACGTTACCAGCGTTCACGCCGCATGACAACCCGGCAGCGTTCGCAACGAGCATGCTGACAAGGTGAGCACGTGCAACTCGTTCGTTGTTCATGTTATCAGTCATGTTATGAATATATCTTACTCTGTTATTTAATGCAATTCTTTTTGTAAATCAACGTAATAAATCTAAGATAAGCCACTCTATTTCACCAAAATGAAAACGATACACGTCAATGAATGAATCAATTTATATCTTAATTTCCTTATGAAAGGAGGTTTGCGTTCATGCGTAATATAAAGCGCTTTAAACAAACGTATAAACATTTTTAATGTGAATAATAAGTATGTCATAACAATAACGCAGAAAATACTAAAGGAAACAGTAATAAAACACTAAAATAATAAAGGACACTTCTAAAAATGGAAGAACAACAGAGCGCGTTGTCAATATTATCGATATCATGAAAATAATTTCTAATATTCAATGGTTTACCAAACTTAATTAGCTTAAATATACTAGCTATATATATTTCTGTACTTTATAATAAATGCTTTCTTTTTTTTAATAAAGACGGATGTAGCGTCTGTAACTCGTAAAATATATCAAATTACCTGCTAATGCAAATTTAGTTCAACTACATTCAAATTGTTTTTTTAGTAGATGCCTATCTAAATAATTCACCTGCATCATTGAATCATAAAATCACAGCAGAATCTTTATTATGAATAGCATGCACCTAAACGGAAGTATTTAAATGTTTCAACATGCATGTTTTCTGTCAAAAACAACTTAAATATGTAAAAAATATCAAATAAGTCTTGACAAATTATATTCGGTACACTTTTAAATATAACCGTAAGGCCACTGTTTTTTATTGTTCGTTTAACTAAGCCGCCGCTCAAAAAAAACGCGTTTTCAGAAAAAATCATTGGAAATCCCAAACTGTTTCATTCCCTCTGCTCCGAATTTAACCCGTTTAAAATAAAACGTCGGAGGAAAGGAGGACATCCTTCCACATAAACTTTTCATCGTTTCTATAGCCAGTCGTCATCCAATCGTAAGCGCTGATTCTTGTATCCAGGCGTTTGATTGGACAACATCGATCGAAGAAACATTGCGGACTGGTTACAGTTTAGCTATTTCTCGGACAGCAACACAGAAAATTATTTTGTTAAAAAAAGAAAATGATACTGTCTCTGATATTATCAACACAAGCAATCCCTCTAATATACTTGAATGTAAAGAATGTATGTGGATATCTAACGGCTGGAAATGCAAGTAAACATGAAGGGAGATCGTCATACCAAATGACATGCCGGGCTCCGTGTTGATACAATTTGGAGTAAAATTTATTGTCATAGAAGGTTCTGTTAAAATAGGGGGAAAAAACGTGCTCCCTACAAAGACTTTCAATTCATCGATATAATGATGTCCACGACGAAGAAATTTGATGGGGTACCACCTGAAAAGTATTACTCTGGCAGTTTGCACTCTGACTAAACCCTTTTATTTGTGGCGATGCCACGGACCTATTATATTCCGTGTATGTGCCATACCAAAAAACGCTGCACATAATAAGTTCAGAATAGTTTTTACTTTCTTTTTCTGTGTATAAACCTAGGAAGAAAAGAGTGCCCTGGTTTGGGATTCAGACCCACAACCACCGAAGCACTAGCATGGCCATCTAATGACAGGTTTCAGACTCATGGTTTTGTCTGAATTTGTGCTTATAATCTAATGTTTCATTTCCTGCCAAAAAATAAAACAAGATTTTGAAATTTTACTTTTTATTTCATTTCCTCCTCCTACGAACATATTCAATCAATTAAACAAACAATGTAAAATAAAATGCCTAATGGAAAAACATATAATTCAAATGCAGTGCACATGTTCCTAATGTCAATCTATACTTAGCCCTTGTCTTCATTTCCGGTCAGGTGGTTCACGCATGCTCACATCTGGACGTATAACATGTGGTTGCTGCTGGCCCCGGCGCGGCTGTGTTACGACTGGCAGCACGGTTCCATCCCGATCGTGCACGCCTTAACCGACATGCGTAACCTAGTAACCGTCGCCATGGCGACAATCGGCTGTTACCTTGGTTACAAGCTTCTAGTATCATTTACAAAGGTAGTGAAAGTAGTACCCGTGTTTAGATAAAACACAAGAGAAGACTCTGAAATACACTTAAAATGTACAAGACTTTCATGTTTTATTCATGGATTCTTATCGTTAGTAAATGAACATCATAATTAACATTAATAATTATGTGTGCATTCTTGATTTGGCGGTTATTCGATCTAGATGGACCTCATTATTTTAGGAGAGGCGGTTGTTGTGGTCTGTTGTGCTGCTCCTACTGCCCCTCTTTCCGGCGTCCAACATCCTCTTCACCGTCGGTTTCGTCCTGGCAGAGCGCGTACTCTATATACCCAGGTGAGCATTATTTAACACGATTTTATAAAACGGCAGTGTCCTGCTGATGTGCTTTAATGGGACGCCGCAATTTGGGGAAACATAACTTGGGTCATGTAAAATGCGATAAAGACTTTCATTAGCAGGTTTATTAGACTAATTAAAACCATATCATAAGTAAGGTCGTCGCTTTAGGTTGATATACCAGACAAAGGTAAGTATAACTGATTCTTATTGGTTATTTCGTATTGACAGTTTCGGCTTCTGTCTGCTCGTTTCCACCGGAGTGTGTCACGTGTGCCGTGAGTGGCGGCACTATCGACGTCACGTGATCACGTGTTTCTGGCTGCTGATACTTCTGCATGCAGCAAAGACTTTCACACAAAATCAGATCTGGAAGGACAGAGAAACACTCTTTAGGTAGGCGACAAACCGAATGCAGTTTTCAAAGCGTTCCATCTAAGTCATCTCTATTAGCAAAAATGAATAAATTGTCAAAAAGGATATAGAATTTGAATATTCTAACTCGTGTTGATCTTAAACTATTAGAGTTACAAAGAGTAAAAAAATCGGTCCTTTTAATCTGGTTCGAGCCAACGAGGATATCAAGCCATGAGATATCAAGCCATGAGATATCGAACCAACGAGTTTCGACCGTACTTTTCTTTGTAAGTTTCATGCAGCAAATGTTTAATTATGAAGCGATGTTCTAAGTTCTAAAACTGAATGTCTTTTGGTACGTATACTACAGTTCGCCTTCTGCCATTCTTTCTGCCTGTTCAGAATATAGATTTAAATCACTGTCTACAATCAGGTCCGGGTTGGCGGCGATGCCACACAACGCAAAGGTGCACTACAACTACGGCAACTTCCTGAAAGACGCCGGCCGCCGGGATGAGGCTATTCAGCACTACAGGGAGGCTATCAGGTGATTTATACATGTATATTTCACCATTCAACTGATGAAATGAATGTCTTTGATACCGATTATCAAAGCCCTGCCAATTTCGACGTTGATTTTGTTTGACCACAGCGTGGACAAATGAGTAGTTTCTACTTATATTTCACTCGTCTATTTCAGACTAGATCCAACCTACGCCAGCGCCCTAAACAACCTTGGTGTCCACCTGCAGGATCGACAGGAGGCAGAGATACACTTCCGGGAGGCCATCCGTATCCTTCCTTCCCACCAGGGCGCACACATCAACCTCGGAAACATTCTGTTGTACGTACACTTCAGCTCATGGTGCATCGTACCTGCGTATTCAAAGGCTCTCTAGATTTAGGTTTGGTAAATATTTCTGACCAAATAGATTGGCTGCACCAGTGAGGATACAGCTACACAACACACAAGCACCTACTTATGAAAAGGGCCGTCGTTTATCCTCAGTGTAAGCAAATAAAACAGCAGAATACATATATTAAGGAGCAAATACAATGTGCAAGACAGGGCAAATCTATGAATTGAAGTTAAACACTAGAGTTGATGAGAATCCTAACCTGTTCTTGTATTAAACAAACAGAAAAAAAACATCTAGAGAGTGGCAGGGAAACTTAAACCTCAACCAGGATTAAAACTAAAAGCGTCAATTAAAAAGGGCGGCTAACTTAAGACTAATGAATAGCTAGCAACAACGCCCACCTTTAATATTAATAAATTGTCTCATCTTTTTAAATTATCTTGCTTTCATAGTTTTAGTTTCCGAATATTTATTTGTTCTTCACTATACAGCTTCGTTTTGTAATCAATGAAACACAGACTAGCAACGTTATATAGTATTGATAGAACTCCAACACTAAAGTTAATGAGAATCCTAAACTGTTCTTATAATAATATAAACAAACTTGCACAGATATCTAGAGAGTGGGAGGGAAAATGAACGTCTACTCAGGATGAAAAATAAAAGCGACAATACAAAAGGGCGGCTAACTTAAAACATGTAGCAACAATGGCCACTCTTTCTGTATTTCTTATATAGTTTTTGTTTTCAAATTTATATTTTGTCTTCACTATACAGCTTGTTGGTATACTCAACTGCAACACAGACTAGTATCGTTATGTAGTATTGCGTACATGCACTATTAAAGTGTAAGTTGTCATGTGCCTTGTATCGGACATTTATATAAAATGCTACAGGTTCCTGAATGCATAAAGAGTATACATGTAACGATATATAATTTCGTGCAGCAAACGCGGTGAACGCGAAGCTGGTTTCAGGCTGCTAGAGAGGGCGGTGGAGCTGGGACCAGGGAACCCGGACGCCCTGACATCCCTTGGGTACAGCTTGATGGAACTGGGTCGACTGCAGGAGGCGGAACACTCCCTCGATGCCGCACTTCACATCAGCCCGGACTTCCGGGAGGCGCTGTTAAACTATGGTGCGCTGATGAATAAAATGGGTAAGGAACAGAAGGTGTTGCTTCCACATAGTGCTTCAAATCCTGGATCCGCTCCTGATATGGGACACTTATTTTGTTGCTCCATATTCTGAAGAATGTTTGAATATTGTACACGGCTTTATATAACTATTGTTTTATTTAAAGTTTTTGTATTCCAAAACATTTGGTATAAACATAGCACGCACACCCGCTTTGTTTTGATTTTATTATATTTTAAATTGTTTTGTTCACCAGACAATCACGAGGCATCTGCCCGCCTGTACATGAGGGCGCACTCTCTGGAGCCTGGGGATCCCGGGACACTCGTGTCCGCCGCCTCTGCCCTCCACAAGTCCGGTGATAAAGCTGGAGCCGAGGCCGCCCTAAAACAGTTAGTTGGGATTCCCCTTTATTCACTAAAAGACCGACATTTAGTACCCTGAATTGCACCAAGAGTATATAGTCCGGTCAGTTGGACAGGTTGCCTGTTGTTCTGTCGCAATATTAAGTCACAATATATTACGTCTAGAAACTAAGACATTACTGATTGAATATCCGGTGTTAAGGGTCTGTTGCATTCGGAACTTCTCAGCCATTTTTATCGAAAACAACTTTGGATGACTTTTGACGGTTTACATACTCAAACAGTGGTACGTATAAGCCCGCTGCAAGTAGATCGCGTAGTAATTTTATTTAGCAGTTAAACTTTATGACTTAACTCTTGGGAATCTTAATGATGTTTGCAATGATTCACTTCACTGGCATTCAATTTAAACTTAAATCAATAAATACAACTCTAAAACACCACATTTAATAAAAGATGAAATTCAAACATTTACGAACTACTTCAACTGATGTACCGGCATACAACCGAGGTTGTTTTCGATAAAAATGGCCGAGGAGCTCCGAATGGGTCTGTTGAAGTCAATACGCCGCCTAGCGTTAAAAAATGGTACGCACTAAATGAAATCATTATATTACACAGTCACTCAACAGTATTTAGGATATCTACAAAGGCCATTATTATTCATCGTGTCTTAGTATAATTTCCGGTGTTTTCTTACAACCCCAGGGCACTTTCAATACGGCGAGACGCGGCGACATTGGAACAGCTGGCGGTGCTCTACTACGGCACCGGACGGACAACCGACGCCCTCACCCTCTACAAGAACGTCGCGAGAATGGGTTCCGAGGCATCCGTTGATGCCATGCTTAGATATGTACGTCACAGAGATCATAGACTGACATCATTGCCATTATATCTATATATACATCGTCATGCAGTCTTTTACAAAGTTAAAACACAGCAGAAAGCAATACATAGAACATTTATATTTGAACCGGGGCAAGGTTCACGAAAAAACACATAAGTCAACAAATATGTTAAAGTATTTGCCTTGTTCCATTAATAGTTCATGTAGTTTATTATTTCTTTCAATGATATGAACAAAAAATATATTTTCTAACAGGCAAAGATTCTGGCCTCCGAGGAGCAGTTGGTCGAAGCGGAACGAATTCTAACGGATCTTGTTGTACAATTGCCAAAGAATGTAGAAGTGTTGGACACCGCTGCTAAGGTTCAGAGCAGACTCGGTAAATATCAGGAGGTAGGTCCGTTCAACATATTTGGTACTACTAGACGTAGTCATTTCATGTTTTTTGTATTCCTGTAAAGATTGAAAATAAAGAATTATTTTATAATATTTAATTGAATTACAATGGATAGCAAATAAGTCAATTTAGTATGTACTTTTATTATGTAAGAATGAAAATTCCATCAAACATGGTCAAAAATGCATTCCGTTCCAAAAAATAGTATACATTTAATTGCTGTGGTAGCCATATGTTACAAATATATGAATACTAATTTTAAATCCTGCTGACATGTTTCCACAGGGACTTTCCCTGTTCACCCGGGCGATCAACCTAACCCGGGGCGGGGCGGAAGGCGATCTGGGGGACATGCTCTACAACAGGGGAACCAACTTCAAGGACTTGAAACAGTTCAAACAAGCGCTCCGGGTAGGAATATTTCCTCCTAGATTATAATTTTAACGCGATCAACGTTGTACGAGCTGTTGGTGGGCTTTTCTTTGAATAGTTCATGCAAATACGTCAATTGGATATTATTTCGATATTAAACTTAAGTTTGTTTATGAAATAAATTAATAGATTGATACAATACCCAAGCTTAAAACGAACTTAAACAACCTTGAATATGCGGACATTTTATTATTTGTAAACGAAATGCTTGTACATTTCAGGATTTTGAATCGGTCTTGAGAATCACTCCTGACCACGTTTCATCGCTCGGCAACATCGGCGCTATTTACCATATGAATGTTAGTAACGAATTCAACTTACTTTAAGTAATTAATAATATCACAATATTCGATCGATACGCAGTAATGTGAGTTCTGGATGCACTGTGACCCCATAATAGTTTGGCATCATTTGAGAGGATTCCAAATGCAGAAAAATTATATGTAAAGGTAATACATGAATACCGAAAATAATATATATTAAAGTATAATAACACACAAGCTTTTCGGTCTCTGAAGATTGCAAATACGCCATTGAATGACCGATTCTGCTTCAACACAAACAATACTGCAATTACATTATTTATAATGTATTTCATGCTTTTCTTTTAAATTTTAGTAATCAGAGAGAAATACCCTTTCAAATGATCATTGATATCAAAACTGTATGGCATCAAAGTTCAACAATTTCGCCGATGGCTCAATACAATGACAAGCTTAATTGTACATTGGATGCCTAAGTGATATATTTTATCGATGCAGTATTATAATAACATATTAAATTAGATAATATAAAATAAATATATAATCCATGATATTGTGCGTGAATCTTTTAGGCAGTGATGCAAACTTCCATGGTAAGGCGTATAAAGCTTGGAATGGTTAATTTTCATAACGCAAGCTTTTAAAAAGTTGTTTCATTTTTTTTCTAAAGATAATGTATGCTACAGATAAAAGCTTAGGTTATAAAAAAAGTATAAAAGCTCCACAAACTCTTGAAGTCAGAAAGATATTTTTATTTAGACATTCAGTTTTTTCGCCTTTTCAACAGCTCGTCATTCTTCTTGTAAAAGCTACCTTTAGCCCCTGTCACCAGCTCCTCCCTCTGGTAGAAAGCTATCCTCAGCCTCTTTTACTTACTCTTCCTCCTTCTGGTAGAAAATCTTCAGCCTCTTTCACCAGCTCTACACTTCTTCTGGTGGAAAGCTATCCTCAGTCTCTTTCAGCAGCCCTTCACTTCTTCTGGTAGAAGCCAGCTCGACACTTCTTCTGGTGGAAAGCTATTCTCAGCCTTTTTCACTTACTCTTCCTTCTTCTGGTAGAAAGCTATCCACATCCTCTTTCACCAGCTCTACATTTCTTCTGGTAGAAAGCTATCCACATCCTCTTTCACCAGCTCTACATTTCTTCTGGTAGAAAGCTATCCGCAGCCTCTTTCATCAGACCTACACTTCTTCTAGTAGAAAGCTATCTTCAGCCTCTTTCACCAGCTCTTCACTTCTTCTGGTAGAAAGCTATCCTCGGCCTCTCTCACCAGCTCTACACTTCTTCGGGCTGATAGCTATCCTCAGCCTCTTTCATCAGACCTACACTTTTTCTAGTAGAAAGCTATCCACATCCTCTTTCACCAGCTCTACATTTCTTCTGGTAGAAAGCTATCCACATCCTCTTTCACCAGCTCTACACTTCTTCTGGTGGGAAGCTATCCTCAGCCTCTTTCATTTACTCTTCCTTCTTCTGGTAGAAAGCTATCCTCAGCCTCTTTCACCAGCTCTACACTTCTTCGGGCTGATAGCTATCCTCAGCCTCTTTCACCAGACCTACACTTCTTCTAGTAGAAAGCTATCCGCAGCCTCTTTCATCAGACCTACACTTCTTCTAGTAGAAAGCTATCTTCAGCCTCTTTCACCAGCTCTTCACTTCTTCTGGTAGAAAGCTATCCTCAGCCTCTTTCACCAGCTCTACACTTCTTCGGGCTGATAGCTATCCTCAGCCTCTTTCACCAGCTGTACACTTCTTCTGGTAGAAAGCTATCTTCAGCCTCTTTCGCCAGCTCTTCACTTCTTCTGGTAGAAAGCTATCTTCAGCCTCTTTCACCAGCTCTTCACTTCTTCTGGTGGAAAGCTATCTTCAGCCTCTTTCATTTACTATTCCTTCGTCTGGTCCCCAGCCTCTTTCACCAGCTGTACACTTCTTCTGGTAGAAAGCTATCTTCAGCCTCTTTCATTAGCTCTACACTTCTTCTGGTAGAAAGCTATCTTCAGCCTCTTTCACCAGATCTTCACTTCTTCTGGTAGAAAGCTATCTTCAGCCTCTTTCACTTACTATTCCTTCGTCTGGTCCTCAGCCTCTTTCACCAGCTGTACACTTCTTCTGGTAGAAAGCTATCTTCAGCCTCTTTCACCTACTGTACACTTCTTTCAGCCTCTTTCACTTACTCTTCCTTCCCTTGGAAGAAAGATATCCTCGTTTACTTAAAACCCCTCGAACTGATGTCATCTTGACCCGAACAAGTATTTAAACTAGGAGAGTATCAATACTCTTTTTAACAGTGTCAAAAAATTATTCAAATCCATTCGTTCCGGAAAGTGATTGATAATAATTTATGGGAAATCATTTTCAATATAAACTATAAATATTGAGGTGAAAAATGGACCTGGTGTTTCTGCCTTTTCACTGTCCGAAGTCAATTCAGTTTTATACAGCTCCGTTATTGATGTTTTAGTAGTTGACTTAGATTTTACATATGAATAAAACGTCTTAGGATTTCAGTTCCCTAGAAAATGGTTTCCTCCTGAATTCTAACAGTGTTTTTTACAACCTTCTCACCTTATTTTTAGTCTTTTAAATAGTTCATATGTCTGCACCCCCCCCCCCCAAACACACCCACACCCACACTTTTTTATAGCTCCTACAAAGCCTTTCCTCTCTTTATTAAGTTTATTAGTCAACAACACCGAGTGTCTGCACCCATTTCCTGCACTTCTTATTAGGAATATTTCGATATATGTGTTTTACTTATCTTTGAAATAGTCCCACCGTTCACTTACAGTTTAGTGGTATATTTTCTCTTCTTAACCTATATCCAAAAGGCCTTTCATGGCACTAAAATTGCCTTATTATAATCAAGTCTGTTTTTGTCAATTGTAAAACATCTTGATACATAAAAGTTACGTTTCCTTAATAGGTTTTCAGCACTAACATTTGAAACCATTTCATTTTCATTGGTAAATATGAAATCTAGTAAGGATTGCAGTCATTGCATCACCTAGTGTTCGCGTTGCTCCTGAAACATGTTTCTGTCAAAACCAGTGTGAGTGTACTCAAAGTGTATAATACTCATACTATCAATGTTTCAGGGGGATTTGAAGAAAGCCCGCCGACACTACGAACGTGCCCTAGCTCTGGAGCCGGGCAACAGCATTATAAGAGACAACGTAGAGAAGCTAGCCCGGCTTGAAAACCATAGAGTAGACGGGGCGCACTGATTTGTTGCTGCAGTCACACAACCACTACGACCGGCTCCTGGCGCACGTCTTGTCTGAGAGCGAGCGGGACGGCGGAGCGGGTTGATATGTTATCGTAGTCACACAACCACTACGGCCCTGTCCTGGTACTCGTCTTGTCTGAGAGTGAGCGGGGCGGGTTGAGCTTTTATCGTAGTTCTGGTGCTCGTCTTGTCTGAGAGCGAGCGGAATGACGGAGCGGACTGGGTTGTTATCGTAATGATTGAGTCCTGGTGCCGGGCATTAATAAAACAAATATGTCTGTCAAGCTCGCCTAGCTTAGCGGCATGATAGTCTTAAGTGGCACCGTAGTTATCCATCACTAACTACAACCACAACTCACAACTCACCACACTACACCATCACGTACAGTCCCGTTCCGTTAGTAGAGCCGGGGATGTCTCTAACGAATGCAGTGCGATTGAATTAGGTCGAACCCTTATTAGCCTGAGCTAAGAGACGCCTATTTTACAATTGTTCAAATACCGGTATATATCATATGTGGGTATGCATATTATGTATTGGTCCCTGATATCAATGCCATGGGCGTTAAGTTGCCGAGGCATCGAAGTAAAAGCAGAACCAGACAGATTCATTGTAGTGTGAACTATCTTGGATATGCACCATAGCAATGAATGTCTGACTCCTCGTTGTAGATTAAGTCACTCCCACATTGAACGAAAAGTATGACCGACTTTCAGAATTCCCCAGAAGTTGCTTGTTGAATGTACAGGTTACTGGTCAAGATGATTAATGTCGATGTTATAAATGTTTTTTTTAGCTTGAAAGCATGATACAAGTAAAGAATAATAAGAGATATAACTCTATCATATAACTTATTATTTTTTCATTATGGTAAACACTTTTGATCACATGCTGATCACGTTGTTAGAATCGGTGGAATTGTTGAAATTTGACAATGTTGTTTACACCGTTGCTAGGCAAAAGATATGATTAATTGAATGCAAAACATAAAATATTATCAATGTTATTGTAAAATGATTTGAATCAATAATATAACATTCAGTGTTCATCTGTATTGTTCTTGTTCTTATATATGGGACGCATTTTCTTTCGGCTGTGGACATTTGTCCCAAGTTACATGTATATGATATTGTATTCACTGTTAAATAAATCTTGAATGGGTTCTTCTGAAGTATGAACTTATATTGACTCTAGTCTCGTTTTGATTGATAGTGTTCATTGGCAGCTTTAGTCAGCTCACCGATTTAATAATTAAAAACTAATTTTGCTACGTTTGATGATCCCGAAGCACTAATTTTAATGAAAGAATGCCGCGTCATGATATTTATGTATAGCATATCGATGGTATTCCTTCAAAATGCCGAAGTTTTTTTTTTCTGTTTCGGATTTGTACATCACTAAATTCAATTAAGGCGAGCCGCATCTAATTCCAAAATGACGAGTAAATAGTCCAATGGAAAATGGTGTTGTTTCATGCGATCAAAATGTTGAGCAATGATTTGACATCTCACAGAGAAGCAAAAATGCCGATCCTTTAAAAATTGTATCTACAGAAATTTTAACTTCGGCATTTTGTAAAAAACACGTGTGATCAAATTACCTTTATAAAATGTGACGCACTCTGAGATTTTGGGTCCAAATGAGGTAATTTTTGTAAAGAAATGTGTGATGAACTTCTGAGAACATGGGATTTTGTAGCTTCGACATTTCGAAGTGAGGCCACTTCATTGAAAAATAAAATTCAAAAACATAGCTAAGTATGTGACTTTGATCATGGACCTTATATTCACTTTTGGCTTGATTCTGAGCTTAAAGATGCACTCTTA
Source organism: Mya arenaria (assembly GCF_026914265.1). Classification (NCBI taxonomy): domain Eukaryota; kingdom Metazoa; phylum Mollusca; class Bivalvia; order Myida; family Myidae; genus Mya; species Mya arenaria. Next base: position 14,043,235 of record NC_069127.1, on the reverse strand, counting down.
CTCCCAGATACGATGTACCACAAGTATTACAATTGTTTTAGTTTACTGAAAATGACAAATAAATATCGAAAACAATGGTTCTTGACTTCTTGTGATGAATACTGTGTTAAATTTGAAAGAAATGTCTAGAAAATCCACGATACACTTGTATAAGCCACAGAAGTGCTGTACGCGACACATCGTCTTAATGTTAAGTCAACATGGTATCATAGTTATCTTAAATTGACCTCAAATTACAGCCAGGAAAACGAATTTGCCATTTTAAAGTACCTTTAAAAAAGATACTCCGCCGTGGTAAACCAGCGGGATGTGTCCGAATGTTTGAATGTTCGACATGTAATAGAGATTGATTTTGGTAAATTTGTTGCTGGCTAATTCCTGAGTTAATGCAAGGTCTGACTAAACACGTGTTATTTTTAAATCCAGAATTGTTTTCAACCCTAAAAAGGTAACGAAACGTCATGTGCTGTATTATTAGATTCTTGGTAGGGCGCCAATATATACGACCATCAGGAACTGAGTTCTTGTAAACATTCAAATAAACTATAATGATCGACCTCGAAGGTAGTGTAACGGTCCACTGTATGCGGCGGATCTGGGTTCATAGTCTCCACTTCTATGCACTTGCTAGAAAGCTCAGCTGTCCTGTGAGGCATAGTAAGTTGGAACTTCAACAATCTTTAAAGCTCTGCTTTCCTGATGGTTGAAGTGTAACGGTCCCATGTAGGCGGCGGAGGTCTACAGCGGCGGAGGTACGTTCATAATAATATTCCGTATAAAACGGAAGTACGTTCATACCGGATGTAAACTTGGTTGGTAATATGCAAATTAGAAAAGCCCGGTCTATGTGAGAATAGAGAAGTTAGTGTATACACGGTGGAGAACCCACGTGACTTATTTGTAAAGTGCACGGCAACAAATGTCAACAAGTCTCGATACAGGTAAGGTTTTTAAAGATAACTTTCTTAATAATTGGAGAATTTTTGTGAAATAAAGACCATAAACCCCGCATTTAAGAGCTCTATTCACGGTAATAAAGAACTTTCTCTAATATCCTAAAGTTTTCCTGAAAGTCTTGACCAACTGATTTCTCAGAGTTGAAATCTAAGGCAAAGTACACGGCTTTTGACAAATCTATCGCGTTACTTCATGTAAGCCGTAAATAATTCATACAAAAATCTTATTTTAAGCAAAGTTTATGTATTTTATAGTTTTCAGCGTGTATTGCTTAACTTCTAGTTATTTCAAGGTAAAAATGATCTAAAACCAAATTGATAAAGTACACGGACATTTTAGGATGATAAAGTACACGGTCATTTTAGTTTATGTTTGAAAGTAGAGTGCGGTTTACAAACTAATCGTTATATAAGCATTTTCTATTCGTGAAGTCAGAATGTATAGTGTTTAGTTTTTATTTAAGTTGTATCAATAAGTTTTGCATTATAACGCACACCTAAATAACTAAATATTTAGCAATCATATTTAATGAGGAGTTGAAAGATATTCTATGGGATAATTTAAGAGCCATTATAAGTTCGATTACTTTTAAATATGCAGATCAATAAAGAATCATACATACATTTCTTAAAAAATAAGATAGGTTTACTTATAAATTATAATCTGGACTGACGGCGAATAAAACATCTCTGTAGTTAGCGGCCCGTTTGTGGTGATAATAAATTTCATGAATGTTCCTATTTTGATGTGATATAAAACAAAAAAATAGGCACATCACAATTAGTTTATATATATTTCCACATTTAAAGCATATTGTTCATACCTTTTAGGTAACGCTGAATCTTTTATTTGGTTCAGTCTGAACAAATATTATCTGATCTACATCAGTAAAACTGCGGTCGTTCGAACAATACAGACAGGAACTCATTGTAAAGATGGAGGCTCGGAGTAAGATAGGAAACAGCAAGGAGGAATGAGAGTACACAATATTTAATACCAACTTACAGGCTAGGACTAAGACTTGAACATCTAGATTAGAGCTTAGCATGGAACATTAGAATGTTCTAGACTAAAGGCTTAAATGTGATTACAAAATAATTGTGTTTCAAAGCTTGCTGAATTATATAAGATACATGCAGTTAAGAGTGTATAGGACATCAATGGGAAAATGACAACAATGCATCTCTAAACCTTGTGAAAATGTTTTATGCTCAATCCGTTTTCATACTAATTTTAAACAGCGTTTTTTTCAGTACTGTAAGACAAACGAACATTTTGAAAGAGCACCATTTGGTAACAGTACGTTTTGCTATTTATCTTAATAAAATGTTAAACTCATCAAAACGTTATCTTAACTCGGCAACATACTTGAATGCACTAGACCATTGTGATCTTTCAATGTGTCCTGATTAGGTGTGTTTCACCTTAACGTGCCTGCTGAGTCCAGATTTGAACTTGAATGCTGAGCGACACTGTAGACATTTGTGACGTGTCATTCCCCTGTGTCTAGTAGAAATCTGGTCACTGATATTGGTCGTGTCACCCAATTTGAACCCACACACATCACAGGTTAGCTTCAATTGGCCGCTTTCGCGTCTTTCGTATATCTTCAAGTCTTGCAAGAGCAGTTTTGCCACAATATTTGCAAACGTGCAACTTTGTCTCGCCGTGATTGCTGCACCTATAAAAAAGACATGTACTGTCACAAGTTAGCGATAAATGTTGGCAATGTCAGTAATTGAATATAATTTATAAAAAAAACACTATATTACTGCCACGCAGTGAGTGCTTGATCGTGTAATTAGCACCATAAAACTCATAAAACCCTGTCTTCTGAAACATGGATCACATTATTATGTGAAAAACGCAACCCCTAAAAAACGTTGAAAACACAGTCAGACGACGGCAAATCTTAACCTCTACACGACGGGAGTCATAATAAAAGTATAACTGTTAGTATATTCTATTTCTCTGTGAAAAAAAAGCTAAAAACTAACCTGTGTCTGTGTAAACACTTTCCCACAAAAACGATGGCAATTGACCAGAATGCCTTCTATCGTGGTCTGCTAGATGTTGTTTTTTTATTTTGAAATGCCATTCCGCATTCTTTGTATAAAGTCGGAGTCGTCATATTCTGAAATGAAACAAATGTCACATAATTATAAGTCTTTCAAATCAGCTAGCAATCGAAGACATTAAAAGTACAAGAACACTTTTCTTTCTCAAAATTGACAAAAGTTATTAAGCAGTTATGTTCTACTGTTTACCATGTATAATGAATACAAACACGTTCTACATTATACGATACGAAAAAGAAGTGGAACACCCTTTACAAAAACTTCAAGCGCTTTATATGTCAATTGCGAATACATTGTTAAAATACGGGACTGAATTTTAGTGTGATAGCACATGTATCCATGATTTATGAAAATGAGCCCGTCATTTAGGCGACTCCGTCGGTCTAACTGTTAAAACGCGTTCATTCTTCCATTGCCACTCCATTATAATGCGTCTTTTCAAACATGGAGCAATGTTCAATAATGAATTTGAAGAATAGAAATAATAAATGTATTTATAATAACTCGTTTAAGCACCAGTCAGTGAAATAATGAGTATATACACTGAAGGTTGTAAACGACCGTGTACTTTATCAAACCTAAAATGTCCGTGTACTTTATCAATTTGGTTTTAGTTCATTTTCGCCTTGAAATAACTATAAGAAGTTCAACAATACACGCTGAAAACTATAGAAATAAATAAACTTTGCTTAAAATAAGATTTTTGTATAAATTATTTACGGCTAACATGAAGTAAAGCGATAGATTTGTCAAAAGCCGTGTACTTTGCCTTAGATTTTGTCAAGATTTTCAGGAAAACTTTAGGATATTAGAGAAAGTTCTTTATTACCGTGGATAGAGCTCTTAAATGCGGGGTTTATGGTCTTTATTTCACAAAAATTCTCCAATTATTAAGAAAGTTATCTTTAAAAACCTTACCTGAATCGAGACTTGTTGACATTTGTTGCCGTGCACTTTACCAAATAAGTCACGTGGGTTCTCCACCGTGGTATATAAAGACCAGTGGACGCCTTCAGGGTTGGTGTTTGTTTCATTACGCCAGAAAGCTCGGCTCTCTGGTGTTTGTTTCACGGTCGCACGTTACAAATGGTGGCAGAAGTTGGATAATGATAACTGCCGGAACGGAGTTGCCTTACCCATAAGATGAGTCTTCTCGGAGGGGAAAGTAATGTAACGGTCCGCTGTATGCGGTGGATGTGCGTTCATAGTCTCCACTTCTATGCACTTGCTAGAAAGCTCAGCTGTCCTGTGAGGCATAGTAAGTTGGAACTTCAACACTCTTTAAAGCTCTGCTTTCCTGATGGTTGAAGTGTAACGGTCCCATGTAGGCGGCGGAGGTACGTTCATAATAATATCCCGTATAAAACGGAATTACGTTCATACCGGGTGTAAACTTGGTTGGTAATATGCAAATTAGCAAAGCCCGGGCTATGTGAGAATAGAGAAGTCTTCAGGGTTGAGCATGCTTTTCTCTGAAGGGATCTGTTGGTGTTTGTTTCATTACACCAGAAAGCTCGGCCATCTGGTGTTTGTTTGGCGTCGCACGTTACAGTAGTAAGCCAGTTTGCTTTTGGCTTGCAACTAAAGATTCTTATAAAAACTTGAATAAAATATCATTATAAAATTAATATTTAACAAACTTAAAGTACATAATGAAACACAAAATAACTGTTCATGCTTCTTTCATTTCACTTATAAGATTTTCCTTCTTTATCTATATGGTCAGCAATTGGTAATCAGTATCCCTCTTTAATATTGTCAGCTAATTGGTCAGCACTTTATCACCGAAATGACAACGCAAGAAAGGAAAACAAGGCAGGACCGTATTCAGGGGGTCCAACGTGTTTTGTATTTGTGGCATTTTAAGTGAGATAAATGTGTGATGCGGAATGAAATGGTGGTGTTCGAAGGGAGTTTGGTGTATTGAGAGAATATGTTCACCTGGTAAGTAAGTTATATCACTTTTATCGCAAGATAAATACTCCTACCGGGGGGCCACACGTACGTGTAAGCTTCTTTCAGTTTTTTAACCTATGTGTCTAGAGGCGATTTCAGACCGCCTTACGGCCGTTAAAGTATGTATAATACATATGGCTGTGCTTGTCACAGTATAGGTGACACTTGATAGATGCCAAAAATAATTTACTAGTATTTGATTTTAATGTTTAACTCATTTGACTTTACTGACAAAACAGCACATGAAAACAGATTTGCGTTATGTGTAAATATTAGCGATATTTTGGCGCCTCTTTAATGAGTGGCCACGTATCTAATAATTAAAAATCCCACTGTACAGGCTATTTTTTAATTTTCACACAAATTAATTGCCGTTTTGCTTTGTCTTTATGAGGCTCAATTATAACGTACAACACACAAACCACCTATGCTTGCTGCAAGGTGGCAAGGGGTAAGGTACCGTGAAATAGCATTGTGGCTGTTTATACGATTTACCGTGCTCGACTGACCCGATAGCGACCCCCGCCCCGAACAAGTTACAAAATTTACGTGGCATTGGATTTCATGTCCTACTAAAAAAATGATCGTGTTTTTTTTCTTAGATTTTTTTAAAATTTTGCTGTCATTCCTTAATCTATAAAATGTTTAAATCGACAGTTTTAAGTAGTCCAAATAAGTATTTCCATGAGGTAGTCACCGCGTAGCGAGACGTACATAAATATGTAGTGTTCACGGTAGAATTAAAAGCGTTTTCTTTTAAATAATTAAGACTTATTTTTGCGGGTATTGTATGTCTACGTTGCTATAATCCAGTGCAAGTTATAAGAATCCATATCGTTAACATAATAATACTTAAGTCAATAGTATTAATTAAATTTATACATTATATAAATTACAAGCGTGTGAGGAACGACCGCAAGTTTGTGAATATCACACCCTAACATATAGTGCTTTGGATTTTGATGGTTTTGCATTTCAGGCTCAGTCAATTCAAATCCCAAAATTGCTCTACAAGTATACATAATATTGAGGCGGCGATTCGTATAAATGACCTTGGGTTTAGATCGAAGGGTCGGAGAACTTAAAACAGGCTTCCGATGAGCCAAAATATTTAGGTTTTAAATGTGGCACCGGAGACTTCCCCCAAAGACCTTTTTGCATGTATTATCCGAACAGGTTGCCACATTAATGTGGGTTTTATTTTAGAAATGGAAGTCAGTTTATAGCTGTAATTTATGTTTGCTTGTATTCTGATGGATTCCGAATCTTGTTTGCTCTACTAGTGTAATCCGGCGCACCTAGCCTCGGCATCAGAAATACTGCCAGAAATCGGCGTACCAAAAGGGGTATGGGTGACATCCATCCATCACAGAGAAGCCGCTCACATGGAGCCGGCGCTTTTTATCTGAGCATGCAAGATTACAGCGCTGAGTGTTATGGTGATTCTAGTAGCAAGGATTGTAATGAATTGGTATGATTTATCTTAAATTATTTTAGGAAGCATGGAAATTTAAAGCTGTGTTTTATTATTTGATTTCAACGAATTTGTTCATAAAACATGTTGATTAGAAGAAAGAAATAAAAAAAATCATACCTGTTGTTTAGAACCATCATGAATTAACCCTGTTCGAGATGGTGTCTTATTTCACACATTTCACGACATTGCGGGGCAAAATTGCGCCAAATGCCGGGGCGAGAATGCAAAATAATATTTGAGCGCATTTCCTCCCCACCACCTGTGCATGAGAAAAACGGTATCAAGTACCATATTACCGTTGCATTTCCGCACATAAATGAAGTGTACATGAGTATAATTATCATGAAAGGGCACTTGACACCGTGAATAACTTGTAGAAGAATTTTTACTCTTGTACAGTAATTAGTTAGTTAGTTAGTTTTATTCGTGCATTATGTCAATAACAGTACATTTTACATCAATATAAGATATATCACATATTGTATTTGCATGATATTTAGAGTCCTAATAAGTTATATCACAGAAGGTTTTACATGAAATACATAATACTAGATCTACTAAAACAAGTATTACTTCTGGTGTTAATGATAAAGCTATCTAATTAATTACCAAATAAAGTTTTACCAAATAAAGTTTAACATAATAAATGACATTGCACGGGATAACCCGTAAAGATTTGCACAAGTACAAAAGCTTATTTCCAACGGGGTCCATGTCTAAGGTATTTAAGTTGGCATTAAATGATTTAGTGAACAGTATTATATAATATGATATCACATACTCAGATGAAATAAATTAATATATGACATTCATCACAAATAAACTACTATCAGTATCACATAATTATATTATATACCACACAATTATACAAATAGTTAAGGAATATTTAAAAAATACCAAAGCAACTATATAAAAATTGTGCGTATTCTTAGAAAGCGAACTTATATTTATCTAATACATAAAAATTATGAATACAAAAAGACAGACTTTTCAAACTTCTCCATCTCCTTTAAGAGGTGAGTTTTGACTAATTTCTTAAAAATATACTTTGATTCTGTGTCTTTGATGTTATTTGGAAGCATGTTCCAATCCCGTATACCATTATAATAAAAAGAAGCTGCTGTAAAACCACCATTATGTGGGACATAAAATTTTAAGTTGGATCTACTGCCATATGAGTGAACTTCGTTACATTTGGCAAACTTATCCTTCATATAACTTGGACATTTGTCATAAAATATTTTGTGTACATGATTTAGCCTAACTTGTCTACATCTTTGTTCGACATTTAAAAACCAAGATCAGCAAAACTTGCCACTGAAAGCGAGGTTCTACGATGAAAATTATTAATGAAACGAACAATTTTATTTTGTGCCACCTGGAGTTTATTTTTAGACTTCATGGTAAGGCCACAGTACCAAGATGATGAAGCATAGTCAAGATGACAATGAACTAATGCATTACAAAGAGTTTTCCTACGAGATTTGTTTAAAAGTTCACGTTGTCTATATACAAATTTGATTCTAGAGTTAACCTTCTTAACAATATTGTTCACAGTAGATGTACCTGACAAATCAGAGTCCAAAATTGACCCAAGATATTTGACTGAATCTTGAGACTTGATTTCATGGCCATTACATTGAATGCTGAAATCCCCTATATTGCCAAGTTTACGTTTGGAGCCAAAAAGAATGCATTCGGTCTTTCCTAGATGAAGGGATAATTTGTTATCAGTTAACCACATGCTGCAGTTTTGCAATTCTTGACCAAGAACTTGTCTAATAATATCAGGGACTTTATGAGAAAAAACGATAGCGCTGTCATCAGCATAAAGTATAAGTTTGCATTTAGAACTGATGCTTGTATTCATGTCATTAATGCAGCATAAAAACAGCAGAGGACCTAATATACTTCCTTGATGTATACCACACACAACTTGATCAAAATCTGATTTGGTATTGTTAACATGAACAGACTGTTTTCTGTCGGTTAGGTATGAGCGAAACCACTCCACCGACTCCACACCCAAGACTTGTAGCTTTCCGCATAAAATAGCATGTTCTACTGTGTCGAAAACCTTTTGAAGATCCAACATGATCATGCCAGTAAATAAATCATTAGAAGATTATCTACGTATATAATCTGTAAGGTGTATTAGGCAGGAGTCGGTAGAGTAGTTACCACGGAACCCGCTTTGATATTAATACAACAAACCATTTTTTACTAAGAAGGATTCCAGCTGAGTGTAGACAGCTCGCTCAAGAATTTTAGACACAATTGATAAAATGCTAACAGGCCTATAATTTGAAACTTCTGACCTACTACTTTTCTTAAAAAGCGGTTTGACCTTGGCACTCTTTAAGTCATTTTGCACGCTTTCATTAACAATAGAATTATTTATTAAAAATGTGATATGTATCTTAATAAAAGGAGCTGCATCCTTTAGAAATCTATCAGGAATACCATCAAGCCCAGTGTTTTTTGAAGAATTTACTTTGGATAATTCATTCAGGACAAATTGCTCTGAAACAGTATGTAGTTTAAAGGATTTTGACTCAGGGTTTCTCTGCTTGTAGAAGTTTTGAAAAACACTAGATGAAACACTGAACAAATTTGATGCAACAGGCAGTTTCTCCACTAGAACTGATGCGACCGTAGTAAAAAAATGATTAAAATAATTTGCTATTGTTTTAGCGTCAAAACACAGTTTGTCATCTATGTTAAGAACTATACAATAGGTGACAATTTACTACTATTACTGTATCCTAGATCCTTTAACTGAGACCACAGACAGTTTTGGATTGTGTTTATTTTCTTCTAGTTTGTTGCATATATATACTCAGATTTGGCTTTCTTAACAGCCTTTTGAACTTTATTTCTAAATGAGCAAAAGCTAGACGGCTTGTAAAAATCTGTATATTGCCTGTTTTCCTAAACTTCTACTTATAAAAATCCCTATTCTTTATAAAGATCCAATATATCAGAATCAATCAAAGGCTCACTTCTTTGTTTTAAACGTACTTCTTTAATGGGAGCACTGTTATTTAAAACTGATAAAAAAGTATCTTAAAAAAATCCAATTTAAATTTAAATAATAACACGGACCTATAAACCATGTAATAAATAATTTAAATTTATATTATAAGGATGGTAAAGTTGTGTGATTTTATTCTATATAGTATGAGTGTACAATTTCTCTAAACAGATATTGTGTCAAGTTCATGTGAATTATATTGAGCAAGATTGTATCCAATGACAATGAAATATAAGTGAACCAAGAAACATTTTTTATGACGGTAAAGTTGGAAGGTAGTTGGTAGTTGGTAGTTGGGGATTCGAATAATCAACTACTTACCAGTTGCCAGTTGGGGATTCAAATATTCAACTAACAGCTAGTTGCCAGTTGGGGATTCGACAAACACAGTTTTAATTCACTTTTATTCGTATATTCGCCAGTCGGATATTCGACCATTTCCAGTCGATTATTCGCGAATGTTCAACTGCAAACCAGTCAGTAGTTGGGTATTCAGTTGATGTCTTTATGCATGGTTTTAAAGGTCACATATGGGAAAACTAATCGCCAAATGTTTCTTTATGCATAAACACATATGTATCTTTGCGACAAACACTGTTTTAATTTACTTTTATTCGTATATTCGCCAGTCGGATATTCGACCATTTCCAGTCGATTATAGAATGTTCACCTGCAAACCAGTCAGTAGTTGGGGATTCAGTTTATGTCTTTATGTATGGTATTAAAGGTCACATATGGGAAAATTAATCGCCAAATGTTTATGTATGCATGAACACATATGTCTCTTTGCGACAAACACTGTTTTAATTTACTTTTATTCGTATATTCGCCAGTCGGATATTCGACCATTTCCAGTCGATTATTCGCGAATGTTCAACTGCAAACCAGTCAGTAGTTGGGGATTCAGATTATGTCTATATGTATGGTTTTAAAGGTCACATATGGGAAAATTAATCGCCAAATATTTCTTTATGCATGTACACATATGTATCTTTGCGACAAACACTGTTTTAATTTACTTTTATTCGTATATTCGCCAGTCGGATATTCGACCATTTCCAGTCGATTATTCGCGAATGTTCAACTGCGAACCAGTCAGTAGTTGGGGATTCAGATTATGTCTATATGTATGGTTTTAAAGGTCACATATGGGAAAATTAATCGCCAAATGTTTCTGTACGCATGTACACATATGTATCTTTGCGACAAACACTGTTTTAATTTACTTTTATTCGTATATTCGCCAGTCGAATATTCGACCATTTCCAGTCGATTATTCGCGAATGTTCAACTGCAAACCAGTCAGAAGTTGGGGATTCAGATTATGTCTATATATATGGTTTTAAAGGTCACATATGGGAAAAATAATCGCCAAATGTTTATGTATGCATGAACACATATGTATCTTTGCGGCAAACACTGTTTTAATTTACTTTTATTCGTATATTCGCCATTCGGATATGATAATTTTCCCATATGTGACCTTTAAAACCATACATAAAGACATAAACTGAATCCCCAACTACTGACTGGTTTGCAGTTAAACATTCGCGAATAATCGACTGGAAGTGGTCGAATATCCGACTGGCGAATATACGAATAAAAGTAAATTAAAACAGTGTTTGTCGCAAAGATACATATGTGTTCATGCATACATAAACATTTGGCGATTAATTTTCCCATATGTGACCTTTAAAACCATACATATAGACATAATCTGAATCCCCAACTACTGACTGGTTTGCAGTTGAACATTCGCGAATAATCGACTGGAAATGGTCGAATATCCGACTGGCGAATATACGAATAAAAGTAAATTAAAACAGTGTTTGTCGTAAAGAAACATATGTGTTCATGCATAAAGAAACATTTGGCGATTAATTTTCCCATATGTGACCTTAATACCATACATAAAGACATCAACTGAATCCCCAACTACTGACTGGTTTGCAGTTGAACATTCGCGAATAATCGACTGGAAATGGTCGAATATCCGACTGGCGAATATACGAATAAAAGTAAATTAAAACAGTGTTTGTCGCAAAGATACATATGTGTTTATGCATACATAAACATTTGGCGGTTAATTTTCCCATATGTGACCTTTAAAACCATACATATAGACATAATCTGAATCCCCAACTACTGACTGGTTTGCAGTTGAACATTCGCGAATAATCGACTGGAAATGGTCGAATATCCGACTGGCGAATATACGAATAAAAGTAAATTAAAACAGTGTTTGTCGTAAAGAAACATATGTGTTCATGCATAAAGAAACATTTGGCGATTAATTTTCCCATATGTGACCTTAATACCATACATAAAGACATAAACTGAATCCCCAACTACTGACTGGTTTGCAGTTGAACATTTGCGAATAATCGACTGGAAATGGTCGAATATCCGACTGGCGAATATACGAATAAAAGTAAATTAAAACAGTGTTTGTCGCAAAGATACATATGTGTACATGCATACAGAAACATTTGGCGATTAATTTTCCCATATGTGACCTTTAAAACCATACATAAAGACATAAACTGAACCCCCAACTACTGACTGGTTTGCAGTTAAACATTCGCGAATAATCGACTGGAAATGGTCGAATATCCGACTGGCGAATATACGAATAAAAGTAAATAAAAACAGTGTTTGTCGCAAAGAGACATATGTGTTTATGCATAAAGAAACATTTGGCGATTAATTTTCCCATATGTGACCTTTAAAACCATACATAAAGACATAAACTGAACCCCCAACTACTGACTGGTTTGCAGTTGAACATTCGCGAATAATCGACTGGAAATGGTCGAATATCCGACTGGCGAATATACGAATAAAAGTGAATTAAAACAGTGTTGTCGAATCCCCAACTGGCAACTAGCAGGTAGTTGAATATTTGAATCCCCAACTGGCAACTGGTAAGTAGTTGATTATTCGAATCCCCATCTATCAACTACCAACTACCTTCCAACTTTACCGTCATAACATTTTTAAGCATTTTGCAGTAGTAATAGTATACTATAACCGAATATTTATTTATTCCGCGAGAGAGCACGTTACAAAAACGTGATTTCAACAACAATGGCCGAACCAGGAAAGGGGAAACTGGGCTGCTCACCAAAGGAAGATTTCAACCCATTAGATGAAAATATGTAAGTTCTAGAAAGTGTTTATTTATAATTCAATGTATATTTTCTTGTTTGCATTTGACAGCGATTGTTTTGCAAGCATGTCAAGTTTGCAATTTTGCATTTACTTTTGTCATGTTAGGAGACGTCAGAAATCTGCAGACAGTACAGTCCATAGAAGTGGGTGGGGTATGATACTTTGCAAAATATTGTTATATATAATGCAACTTCATTATTTATCAACTTGTTAAGTCTGAAGCACTCATTGGAAATGTAACATTATCATTCTCACCTGCTGACTCTAAATGCATCTGGTGCGGCATTCGGCCGATAACCGTGGCATTTAAAGGGATTTACTAGCCTTTTAGGGCTAAAGAAGTTCCCTAGACGACAAAAGGTAGGTAGATAGGCCAGCAACCAAAGGCTTCTTACTTTTTCAGAACAATATTTTTATAATCTGTATGTGCCTGGAAATCTTGCTAGTATTTAAATACTGTTAGTATCATAATTTGTCAGCATATCATTGTTTGTTATTTTGTGGTAAAATTTCATTCATCCCTGTATTTATTTAGAGGAGCATTGTTTGAGCATTGTTTATCAATGTTTATCAAATGCAGCAATATAGGCACGTTGAATGTTATTGTTTTGATTCGGTCTGCTCACGCATGCGCAGACCACTGGTTGGCAAAAAACATGGCGGAAACCAATACGGAAGTATCAAAGTTACCGAAACAAATTTCAAATTTAGACCAAGTTGCGTCGGATAGATACATAGAAAAGTTAAATGTTGGTGGAGTTCAGCTTCCAGATCCGTACAGCGTTGCTGTAAAAAGATGGGACAGCGATGTAAGCAAGTGGCCAAGTGTGCTATATCTTGATATTTACAATTACTTGATAAACTATCCGGGACTGTACACAGCTGAATCACTGAAAGCCTACAAGTCTCTAGACGGATATAATTAATTCCATTGTGGACATATGCAGCAGGTTTTGTACCATGAAGTAAGCAAAGAGTCAACCGCTTGCTTACTGAAGACGAAAGTGACTCCATCACAAAGAGTGAATGACAAGCCACATGAGACTTGGGTTTGCATCGACAAAAAGGGAGGACATGTGATCAGAGCTCGCTGCACTTGCAAAGCTGGGTATGTACTTTTTAAGTTTATGATTGTATATTTTTCTTGGTGGCTTATACAATTTAGTAAGACAAAAATAAACATTAATTAATGAGAATAAATTTTATTATTAAACCAGTTATTGAACCAGGCATGAAGTTAATGCCAGAGTGTCAATATAAATGGGGAATCATGAAAGTTGAATTACCTTAAATGTACCGGCTATTTCAAAAATATGCTTCAAAAGCATTGTCAATTCATTTCAAGTATTATAAATCTTTTTTTTCAGATTGGGTGAAGCTTGTAGTCACATTGCTGCTTTGCTGTTCAAGATGATGTCTGCAGCATTATATGGCCTCAATGAAAAGTCAAGGACAAGTGTCTCCTGTGCTTGGAACCAGTTTTATAGGAAAAAGGTAAACAGTGATACAATAGGCTAATAAGAATGTTTTTTAATTGTCACACACAAGAATGTTTACCTCTGTGATAATCTCTCAATTTGTTTGCTTATATATGTTATCCAAAATCTTTCAAAAAACAATTTCGTCTTTATATTTCTTATTTTTTGTATGCATTTTTCAGGTGCAGCCAAAACCTGTGGACATGATTAATTTCGACAACCCAAAACCTCTCCGGAAGAAGCGCCGTCAAAGAGTCCTTTCCACTTCTGTCGAGAACGATGATGGGTTTGACGCAGCCGAGGCACTCCGCAGTCTAAAGCGCATTTGCCCTTCCGCATGTATCCTGACTAAAGGCGACTCTGACACTGACACTGCATCAGAAGATGAAGACTTACCACCAGTTAGTATTTTATTTCTTTGTCTGAATTTAGTGCATTAAGCCTAAATTTGGGCTGTTTTAAAAAAAATGGCAGGAAACATGTAAAAATGGTCAAAATTTTAAACAGGTCTGAGTAAACATTTGATTACCTCATTATAATAAGCTGTCATTGTAGTCTACAAAAATAGTTGTGTGCAAAGAATATAACAGATACTTATTTTTTTATTGAACTTTAATTCAGCTGACCCAACAAAAAAAGAAAACAACATGTACCATCTTCAAAGTCACTACAGAAACAAAATCATTAAACTCTGTGTCTTTTTATGCTCAATTTTCTTAGTTTAGGTGTTAATGTGAATGAAAAAATGTTTAAGCAAGCAATATGCCAACCGAAAAAAAAAAAATTATTTTTTCCCCATTATTTACCCAAATTTAATGGCTACTATGAACAAGCAAGTTTGTTTTCTTATTAAATTGTATAATATTTGTACATAAAAACTGCCTTTCCTTATATTTTAAAGAATAGCAAGTCAATACAACAGAGTATTACATTAACATTACTTAACATTTCACCTTACAGAACTGATATAAAGATATTAGCAGTTTGATGAATAAATGTTTCACTCCTGACATAATTCACATTATTATCATAATTCAGATTACAACTTAATCTTGTGAAATAATTAGAATACAAGTGTAATAATACCTTAATTTATCACTGTAATGCTAACATGAAATAACTATTCAACAGTTTTAATACTGAAACTTTGATTTTTTATCACTTTATTAATAACAAGATGAATTTGATACAAGAAACAACAACAGAGTTTCAACTTTAAGTTAACTTACAAACACTTTGATAAGAACAGGTCATTATAGTACTGATTTGTTGCATATTAAAGTAACACTGTACTATTAACAGAATATAACCATAATAACTTCTGAAAACATGAAATGTCAACATGTTTCACTCCTGACGTGTATGTCAACTTAAACACTAGGAATGAGTCCTTCTGCATGTGCAACCTGTGGTATGTTGATCTCAATTTTGATTCCACAACCAGGCAACAGTGTACCGTAGGCTGAGTTAGAGTTTGTAAAATATCATGTACTGACTGCCAGGAAACATCATCATTTGACCATGTTCCGTATACCGTATACACTTTTGGCCGGCCTGTCTTCTGGAGGAACCTTAACTCTATATACTTGTTTTATCCAACTTAATTACCTGTAAATTTATGTAAATTTCAAGATTATATATGGAAAATAGAGCTAAATAGTACACATGAATAATAACATTAACATCTTATCTTATCCTATTTGCTTATCTTATGTAAGAAGTGTCAGTTTCTAAAAACTTATTTTTAGTATCACATTAGCCATATATACAGATATAAGGGCCACAGATAATGCTTGTTTCTATGTAAGCTCAGTTTGACTGCAACAAAGTCCTGGGGTGCATAATTGAAATATGGAGATCAAAATTAATCTATTAATTTGGTCATGTACATTTTATATCTGTCATTTTTTTAAATCAAAACTTAGTTGTTAGAGTAAAAATAATTGTTTGTAAATGCTTGAAACTCACCTTACTGCATTTGTTCTACTACAAGTTACATAAGAATTAAAACAAAAATCATTTATAAGTAATTCTATAACTTCACAAGTTATTATACTTTTGTTCAACATTATTTGAATGCCTGTGGCATAATTTACTTAGAAGCATTATGTGATACTCATTTATTTATAAAAGCATTTATGTGATATTCATTTATTTATAAAAGCAATTTTGTGATACTCATTTATTTATAAAAGCATTTCTGTGATATTCATTTATTTATAAAAGCATTTTTGTGATATTTATTATTAAAGCATGTACCTGTTCATGTCCCACTTCACTTTGCCGTTTACAGTGTTATTTGTGCCAAAAAATGCCAACTTTCTTTGTCTTTTCTTGGTCGGCCAATTTTGTTAATCCCAAGTACTTCTTCAACATTGTCTGTATCCTTCTTTGTTAATATGTTCATATGTGACAGCCTTCGTTGGTGAAGCATTCTTTACTATATGATCCATAGTGTTTGCATAAGCCCTAGGTCTTTCTAGTAGATGCCTGCATGGTCTTTCGGCAGATTTGCAAATGTTTACATTTTTCTGCTTTCTTGTTCTTCTTGATATTGTCCGGGAGCTTCTACTCTTCAGTTTTCTTCCAGCTTTGGCAGCTTTGCAATTCCTACTTTTCTTTTCCCATTCTCTGTTAAGCTTTCATTCTTTCATCTACAACTGTGTTTGGTTCTCTTTCTTTCTTTACTGTCTATTTGTATTTTCGACTTTTCAAGTAGTTCATCATCCTTTTTCAACTTCTGTCTATGTTTTCGAACTCTTTCTGTGGATGTTATTATATTGGTTTGTGTCCTATATTGATTTTTTTTTTTTTTTCTTAATGATTTTCTGATGGTTAGAAGGCTAACAATAAGCATGCTCATCTTGGCTGCTTTATATTTACTCTAAAATTGAATTTATGCAATTTTATCATTTTAATGTCAGGAGTGAAACATTTTTACCCATGCAAGAAATCATGCTAAGAAGAAAAGATATATGCTGTAATTTGTTATTTACAGTAACCTTCAGTAACATTTGATAAAACATAAGCATGGAAAACATAAAAAAATAATACAGAAAAATATGTTTATCATTTAGTCATATATTTTTATCAGATATATTTTCACTAATAAACTATTATTATAACAATTTTATTTAATAGCATTAAAACACTTACCATGTATGAACTAGATTGTAGTATTATCCACCAATCATCACCAAGAAATTAGAAAAATGCACAGCTGAACAGTGTTGCTTAATAATATGCTAGTTTAAAAAATAGCACCAAAATTGGAAATTGCGTTTCACTCCTGACATTAACATACATGCCATATACTCAATACACAAACAATAACTTTGACCATGACTGCCACTTGTGATTGCTCTAAGACAAACACTTCTTGGAAAAATGCATTTGGGTACATATATGTTCTTTTTTCAAACACAGTGATTCATTTAAGTGCAAATGTTTCACTCCTGACATATTTGGGTCATCTTAGAATATGCAATGCTAAAAATAAAATTTAAATATATGATGATTAAATTATTACTTGTTTAAGTCATGGATACATATAACTTTATAATAGCAAGAGTAAGTTATGAAATACCATTAGTTCCAAGAAGTTCTAGTCATTTTCATAGATTTATACTGATTTTTTATGGAAAATAACATTACCGCCCTTATTCCTTTTCAGTCTTGTTTCATGTCTAAAACATTTTTATATTTTATTTAGTTTTATGTTATTTTTTAGCCAAGACATTCAAATTGAATAAAAATAAATAATTTACTCCCTCACCCACATTTTGACATTGAAATAACATTTTGAATTTTAAGCTTTTCTTAAAATGTCACACTTTTTTGTTGCACTCCTGACTTTTTTGGCATGTTTTATGGACATAACTTTTTTTTCTGTGAATATATCTTGTCCAAATTTTACATACAGTTATATGGCACCAGTTGGCATTTTTAGACAATTGAATTAGAATCTTGTAATGCATAATGTGATAGAAGTTTATGAAAAACTAAAACTAGCCATTTTTTTTAAAACAGCCCTATTACAGAATAACACATAAATCTGAAATGGAGTAAGAACTCAGATCTTAAATGCTATACTTTTAAATTATTAACTGTCAGAGCATTGTTTCAAATTATTATGCTTATTTTACAGGATGATTTACATTAAATAACACAACATAGCTTTATGGAGAATTTGCTTTTTTCAGGTGCTGAGCAGATTCCATGAGGTGGAACATGAGTCACTGAGCCCTACAGACCTAGAAGACAAATTTCAGCGATTTGTTCGTGACTTTCAAGTTCGACCCCAACAGGTCATGAATCTCGAGGCGATGACAAAGGGCCAACAAGACAGTGTTCTGTGGCAACGACAGAGAAGGGGGCGAATAACAGCCACAACAGCACATGATGTTCTGACCTTAAAGCAAGCAACAACAAAGTCAAATGTGCTGAAGAAAATAATGAAGTACCACGAGTGTGACCTTTCACGTTTTGATGCCATTAAGAATGGCAGACAGCACGAAGAAACAGCAAGATCAATGTATAGTGATAAAATGAGGCAAAGTCATGAAAACTTTAATGTATCTGATTGTGGGCTTTTTGTTGACAGCACATTCCCATTTTATTCAGCAACACCCGATGGACTCAGGCAATGTTTGTGTCATGGCAAGGGGCTTGTAGAGATCAAGTGCTCATACAAACATAGAGACTCAAAAATAGAAGACATTAAGGATCAGACTTTCTTCCTTAATAGTGACAATAAACTGAAAACTAACCACCGCTACTATTCACAAATTCAGTTTCAAATGTATGTTTCTGGGAAGACATTTTGTGATTTTGTGGTTTTCACATACAAAGGAATAGTAATTAATACAGACTGTACCCCATGATCCTGAGTTTGTAAATATGTTAATTAAAAAGTGTACAGATTTTGCGATACATGATCTTGTACCTGAGATTATTCAACACAAGTTGAACATGTAAAAAGAATTTAACCTTGTGAAATATACATAAATGTCCTAACTGTTTTTGACTGTATTCTTCGAATTGTTGTATTAAGCTTTCAGGATTGTTCAATGCTATGCCTTTACCTTATTTTATTATGCCCCCCTTCGAAGAAGAGGGGTATATTGCTTTGCACAGGCATGTCGGTCGGTCGGTCCGTCGGTAGACCAAAGCTTGTCCGAGTGATAACTCAACAATTCCTGGACGTATGGTCATCAAACTTCACATGAAGGTTGGGCCTGACCAGTAGATGACCCCTATTGATTTTGGGGGTCATCAGGTCAAAGGTCAAGGTCACAATGACCTTTAATGGTAAAATAATTTTAAAGCTTGTCCGAGTGATAACTCAACAATGCCTGCACCCATGGCCCTCAAACTTGACATGGAGGTTGGGCCTGACCAGTAGATAACCCCTATTGTTTTTGGGGTCATCAGGCCAAAGGTCAAGGTCACAGTGACCTTGAATGGTAAAAGGTTGTCCGAGTGATAACGTGAAAATGCCTGCACCCATGGCCCTCAAACTTGACTTGGAGGTTGGGCCTGACCAGTAGCTGACCCCTATTGTTTTTGGGGCTCAATGGATCAAAGGTCAAGGTCACAGTGACCTTGAATGGTAAAAGGTTGTTCGAGTGATAACTCAACAATGCCTGCACCCATGGCCCTCAAACTTGACTTGGAGGTTGGGCCTGACCAGTAGATGACCCCTATTGTTTTTGGGGGTCATTGGGCCAAAGGTCAAGGTCACAGTGACCTTGAATGGTAAAAGGTTGTCCGATTGATAACTCAAAAATGCCTGCACCCATGGCCCTCAAACTTGACTTGGAGAATTGGCCTGACCAGGAGATGACCCCTATGGTTTTTGGGGGTCATCTGGCCAAAGGTCATGGTCACAGTGACCTGGAATGATAATAGGTTGTCCGAGTGATAACTTGACAATGCCTGCACCCATGGCCCTCAAACTTGACTTGGAGGTTGGGCCTGGCCAGAAGATGGTCCCTATTGATTTAAGGGGTCATTGGGCCAAAGGTCAAGGTCACAGTCACCTGGAATGGTAAAAGGTTATGCGAGTGATAACTTGACAATGGCTGCACCCATGGCCCTCAAACTTGATATGGAGGTTGAGCCTGGCCAGGAGATTGTCCCTATTAATTTTAGGGGTCATTGGGCCAAAGGTCAAGGTCACAGTGACCTTGAATGATAAAAGGTTGTCTAAGTGATAACTCAACAATGCCTGCACCCATGGCCCTCAAACTTGACATGGAGGTTGGGCCTGACCAGTAGATGACCCCTATTGATTTTAGGGGTCAAAGGTCAAGGTCACAGTGACCTTGAAAGCAAACTCGACAATTCTTGGACCTATGGTCATCAAACTTGACATGGAGGTTGGGCCTGACCAGTAGATGACCCCTATTGATTTTAGGGGTCAAAGGTCAAGGTCACAGTGACCTTGAAAGCAAACTCGACAATTCTTGGACCTATGGTCATCAAACTTGACCTGAAGGTTGGGCCTGCCCAGTAGATGACCCTTATCGACTTTGGGGGTCATCAGGCCAAGGTCAATGTCACAGTAACCTTTAACACAAAAAAGTTAACAAATCTTCCCCCACTGATATCTCAACAATGCCTGAACCTATGATCATTAAACTTGACATGGATGTTAAGCCTGACCAGTAGATCACCCTTATTGATTTTAGGATTCATAGAGCCAAAGGTCAAGGTCACAGTGATCTTGAATGGTAAAAGGTTGTCCGAGTGATAACTCAACAATGCCTGAACCCATGGCCTTCAAACTTGACTTGGAGTTGCATCTGACTTGTAGATGACCCCTTATGATTTAAGGGGTCATCGGGTCAAAGGTCAAGGTCACAGTGACCTTGAACGAAAAAAAACTTGTCTTGTGATAACTTGACAATGCCTGCACCCATGGCCCTCAAACTTGACATTTAGGTTTCTGGTGACCAGCTGATGACTCTGGATTTTGAGTTCATAGAGTCAAAGGTCATGACGGTCATAACACACTTTATCCTCACACTTTAATGGTCATAATCTTAAAACAGCAACAAATCAGCTGTCATTTCGGTCCATGCATATTTCATTCAATTGTCCATATAATCCTGACAACATGGCGCTCAGGGGGGGCATAATGTTTGACAAACATCTCTTGTTATGTACTTAATTTTCATTGTATTGTGAAGCTTGATATTTTTTACTCCTTTGCAAAAAGCATTGTTTGTAGTTTGTATTTTTGTTCCATTTTTACATGATAACATGTAAATAAATAGATTACATCAAAATTGTGTTTCTATTTTAGCTCACACTCTCATATATATAACGGTTGATTTTACACTTTTTTACATTTAATAATGTTGTAAGGCCCATCCTTAAATAGTGTTCGTTTTTCGGGCCACGTTGGAACAAAAGAGGAACAACAATATATTTTACTTTGTCATTTCTTCATAGTCTGTCAGATGACTGCAAATAAATATTTGTTTAATTTGGCCAAATAGAAAACAAAAACAAAAGAAGATAAAGTTCATTCTCATTTTAATACTTCCAGTGACTTCATTTAAATTAGCTTCCAATAAGTTACATGTATAAGAAATATACCATTTATCAAGCATTAAACAGCACATTCAAAAGCACATTATAAGCATACATAAGTTATAAATATGTCTTTGAGTAGTAAATAATTTAAGCTTCCTGCTTTAAGCATTAACATTAATGTACACTAATTAACATGAACATAAAAGTTACTTCACAAGTTTGGGGAGAAGGTTTGTGAAAGCCGCACAAATTGTCAAAATAGAATCTGCGTGTCTAATTAAAGAAATAGGCAAGGTGTTTTTCAAAATTTGAAATCTTTTTACACACTCAATTGCCCTCTCAACATATATGCGAGACTTCGAGAGTCTTCTCACACATTCCACTTCCCTCTGTGAGAACTGACTTTTCCCTTTCGCAAATGGTGGTATTGGCAGAGATGCTCCATGGGCTGCTAGTTCATCAGCAATGAGGAAGCCCCTATCGGCAAGAACAAGGTCACCTAATTCAAGAAGCTCATAGAAACCAGATCGTGCTGTGATCTCCTTGACAGATACTCGCCCGCCCCAGCACTTGGATAGGAAACTAACTGATCCATAGGGTGTTATGCCGATTAGGAATTTCAGGGTATTGTGACTTTTATAGTTAGACCATGTAGAAGCCCTAGCATCAAGATTTGTTGGCCTTTGAATGAAAATCTCACTACAGTCAATAATTACACGACACTTTTTGTAGTTCTTTTTGAATGTTCTTGGCATGTTTTTCATAATAGCATCTTTTGAAGGCCATTGCAAAAGAAACTTAAGTCGTTTTTCGAGATTAGGCAAGGTTTGAGTCAACACTCTTGACACCTGTGTAGGGCATGTCTGGAATCTCATAGCAAGGTCATTATTAGTGAGATTTAACTTAAGTTTCATCAACACCATAAGCAGTACATTGCCCCGGCAAAGCTTTCCGGTTGGTTTTATGACATCAGATACTGTTGCCAGAAGCCAGGTAAACATTGTCATTGATTGCAGACCAGTCAATGTTGATACCTCACGGTTGCCAAGGTTCTTGTATGAAAAGTTTGTTTTCTTTATCTGCTCTTTTAAGTCTCTATTTTCACACATAAGGCGCTGATGATCCTTCTGCAGGGATGTATAGTCTGCCTTTAGGTTGTCAAGCTCTTCCTGGATGGGATCAGGTCCTGGATCTGTGCCTGCAAGTATGAAATGACTTATGCTGTAGGCATATATACAGCTGCAGTCTGTGTGTGTGGACAGTTCTGGATTTATTATGTATGCATGTCTTTAATTAGCCTTCTATATAATTCTTAGTGTGATAGGATGCTAAGTTATTTTTTTGAGTACATAAAGTTTAAAGCTTAATCTAATACCTTGGTCACACGATTAAGGTAGATAATGTCCTAACATCAGGAGTGCCTCAGCAATTTCGTCTTGGTCATTGGCTGGTTGGTGGTTTTCTTTGTCATTTGGTGTTAAGACAATTCTGCGTCTCTGGAGGCGCTTGAACCTATCTGCTCGTGCAGGAGTCTGCTCAGGCTGCTTGGCTGTGGTAGCGAAACTGAATACACTCGGTATGTAATCCTGGTGATAATGGTCCTTGGACGGTGTTCCTGCCAATGTATAACAAATTATGTATATATATAATATGGAGTTATAATTATTATTCACCTCTTGAACAATATGTCATAATATTCTTTTAGGGTCTAACCATTGATACCAAAACTGTAACAATTAAGCCAGCATTCTATACAGATAATACAAACATATCCCAGATACTTTACTACCAATTATTTTTGTCTGGTAGTAGATCTACTGGTACAGTACCCTTTTTACATCTCGAACACGAAAATGGGATGAGAATTAAAACATGATACTGTAGTACTTAAAACAATAACATAATTACTTAATACCTTCGGCGAAATGCATGCTGCAAAGACAGTCATGATCCGAAGGCTCCCACAACTTAACATGTTGACGGTTGCTCAGGCTTCTTCTCCCAATAGCGAGTAACCACTTCAACCTTCTCTCTTTTTCTTTAGGAAATCTAAAGAAACGAACTCCAGAATCTTTCACAAAACGTTGTGTGCACCCTGGTGCAGAACAACTAGTCGGCATTCTGAGTTTTTGTTTACACTTTCTATAAATAACCCTGTCAAAAGATCCCGCAATATTCACGCTCTGATTGTAAATAACAATGGCGGTGTTTAGCCAACCAGTTGTATTCGAGGCCGACCAGCAGGTGCGTGTGACGTCACGCTTCAATGTGCCTATAATGCCATTCATGAATATGTTGATAGGTTTGATGAATAAAAGGTTTGAAAACACAATGTACATTATTTCAATCATGCTAGTTTTTTCCCCTTTTCGTTGAATAACTCTTATTTTTCCCTGATTAAAGTGCCCCCACACCATTCTTTTAAAATATTAAAATAATACGAACAGATAAATCTTATAACGGGAAAGCATTTCCAAATCAATGTTGCCAAAAATGGAATGCAGACACTTCATCGCATCTAAAACTATTTATACTTAATAAATCTTCAAGTGGACACCACAGCTGCTTTGTTAGTCATTTGAAGTGCCTGATATTAATGTCCGACACCAGACAGTTTTTCTTTTCTTTTTGGGACAAGAAAATCCCTTAACCTTATTTGGGACTAATAAGACAAGACCTGATATACTGAGTGAGGGTTTCTTGTTCCGTTGCCACCCCATACCTTCATGTGTTAAAACCTACATGTTTTAGTGTGTGTTTTGTCTAACAATTTGGTGCCGAATCGTGGACACATTTTCAATGCAATTATATACTATAATTAAATTTCCAAAAAAAAAAATGAGCTAAAACAATCTTTTCACCAATAACTAAACATCCAAAAACATTTCTGTTTAACAGTTGAAGTTTGATGTGGGGGTTTTTTATGTCTTGAATATATTGAAAATATATTTAATTTCTCAGTTTATTTCTTATAACATTCTGAGTTTAGTTTTGTTGATTTCTAGGAAAAATGAGAATTTTCAAACTTATTTTTCCCAATCATGAATTTCCTGACTCACTTCATGAAACCCATTGTCTGACACCATTAATTGATATTTTCAGAGGATCATATGGAGACCAGAGAGACCAGACTTCTGATCATGATGCAGACAGAAGCAGTGGGGATGACCATGGAGCAGATCATCCGCTTCACTCCCTTGAGGGGCAGTTGGAGGACCTGTGTATAGAAGAAGCTGATCAACTGCCTTTTAGCCCACCCACTAGCTCAAGATTTTCGAAGCGGGAAAAGGTTCGCAGAAATAGTGGAAGGCGATCAGTACAGAAGAATAAGGAAAATGAAAAATCGAAAAAGCCCAAAGTTGTTGTTTCTTTTATAAAGGAGCGGTACAGTGAGAGCAATGCGCTATACAGTGGCCTGGCTCATGCAGATTCTGATGCAGACTTGGAGCGTGGTCCAGGTGACACAAGAGATAAGGAGAAACGGAAACGAGATAGAGAAGATAAGCTAAAAAGTAAGGTGCGACAACAGGAAATACTTAGTAAGAGGGAAGATTTGAGCACTGTCAGTGAGAATATAGCAAGTAACACTGCCCCTATGGACATAAATACTCCTGTTGTTCCGGTAAAGTTAGAGGGCTCTGGCAGATTTGTCTCCCTTGGTTTGCCTAGCACTAGCTGCCGTCACATTGCATTGCCAATTTTGTCTTCAGATAAACTAGAAAGAAGGCCAGCAGTGTCCTCATTTGCGGACTGTCCCAATGAAAGGTTGATATTTTTCAAGACATTTCAAGCTTTGATTAATATGGGATCTCAAGGGAAAAAGCAGAAAGAGCAAAAGGAGAAGGAGAGAATGTTTCCACAGAGACAGAAAAGTGCAGAAGAGGATCTGTACATGTCCATTATATGGATAGGTTTACAGGCCTGGCTAAATGGAATGTCCCTTGAGGATCAACAAAAGATGATGGATCTCGAAAGAGAGAAAATACCCCATGTTTTAAATGAAATCATGGAGTTTCAAGTGCAATTCCCACAGTCCAACTGTGTGCAAAACAATAGTACAGGAGGTTCTGAATCCCATAACCGAGATAGCTCATGCAGTGTAGATACAACTGTAACAGACATCACTGAGTCCTACCATACAATGTATGTGAATCAGGACATGATTCAACAGCAGCAACAAGCTGTGATACAAGTAGAAAGACTGCTAGAAAAGTTGGACAAGTGCGAACAACTTTATCGATCAGATGCTGTCTTTGCAGCTAGTCATCCAAAGTACAAGGAGCCCACTTTTATCCAAAGAACTGAAGCATTGTATCTGTGGTTAAACACAACTAAAGATTTGTGCCATAAAATTAATGTTTTAGGTCAGGTTTTCAATATATCAGCCGAACAAGGCTGGAGGTACATTAGTTTTAATCGTGAGGATAACGTTCAATCATTTGATCGTCAAATCAATAGGGAAAGCATTCCAGAAATAGTTCAGGATGATGACTACTGTGATGATGATGATGATACGGATGCTGTATATACAGAAAATTCTCAGGAAAATAGTGAACAAAACAAATTAGTTACAAATAGCTGTGAAAGTAGTGGTAGTGAAAAGAGTGAACAGCAAAAGAGAGTTAGTTTTCAAATGTCAGAACCCAGAAGAGATGTCAGTAGTTCAAACACAAGTAGACTTGTTTCACCAGTATCTAGTCCAAAACGTGACCTTAGTCCAAGTCAGTTTGGGAGCCCGCCAGACTCCTCGACCCCTCTGCGAGCTCAGTTTTCCTCTGCGTCTCTGTCCCGTGCCTCTAGTGAGGCCAGTCTGGATGATCTGGGCCGCTCCCTGTACCGTGCTTATGTAGATAAGGGGCTGAAGAAGATTGGGCTAAGTAAAATGTTGATCCGCCTACGTGATATCCTGTACACATCCTTAAGAAGAGCTAGACAGAGCCTTGAGTATAGAAGTAGTGACAGTGAGGTTGTGGACAAGGTATTATTTATTCTGGAATGGTTTTTACATATTGAACTATGAGTATTTCAACTTCTTAATTTTTTATAAAGATTATTATAAATCCCCACTATTTTTCATCAAAATAATTAATGTGCATTCATGATCTAGACCATTGATTATTTATTGTAAGTGGATTAAATGTAGAATAAGTGCTTTCATGTACCTCTTTAATACTCATTATATGAAGGCACATCCCTACCACTAAATTGTGTTTTTATAAGCATGTGAGATCAAGTCTATCAAAATAAAAAATTCTTCAAGTATCCATGTGCAATTCTACATTTATATCAAGTATCAATTACCTATAGTCACCGTCAGACGAGTATTACCAGCACTCCTCTCCAACCCTTGACTTGCTTGACAAGTCCCCGGGGACGCACCTTGAGTCTCACCCCACGGAGAAGCTGCGTGCATGGCGGGATGAGTTCCTGGAGATTGGCCTGCCTTCATATAGACCCACATACATCTTCCTTCTGCAGGTGTGTAAACTTTTTCCAGAATGTCCCTATCGGCAGGCTGCGGTTGCCGGTTAGTTATGGCAGGTAAATATTAGCAATTATGCGCTGCTGGTATTACACATGTATTGCAATGTTGCACTATTAAGCTATTGAATTTGTAACTTCCTAAAATCATTTAAATACCCTTCTATTATCATTTAAATACTTCAAAACCTACTTGATAAATTTGTTTTGTCTTTTGACTTTCTTGGTACATGAATAATGCTAATGCCTCTTTACTACAGGTGCTATTGGATGTGATCCACGAGGCTATGAAGATCCGCCTTGAGCAGCTACAAAACCCAATAGGGGAACCGTCCTTCCTCTCCATAAGACAGGTATGTTACATAAACCAAATAGGGGAACCATTCTGCCTCTCCATAACACAGATATGTTACATAAACATATTGTACAACAAATCTGATGAAAATATAATTATTTGCAAGTAAATAAAACCTCATTGAACAAAAGTGTATTGTAACATTTCATTTTAACCCATAACTTGCAAATACGGCAAATAAAGCAATTTCAAAGCCATCACTTTTGGAGGTGGAGGTTTATAAACATCCAAGGTCACAATATTGGAAGTTTTAGTCAAACTATAAGGAGCTTATAAATTCAAACTTCCCTGGAAGCCCTGGTAATGAATGTATAGCATTTTTAATGCTAACTGGTTGCTTTTTATGGTCCTGATAAAGTCACCAAGTACAATGTTTATGTGTACAGTATATGAATGTCTATTCCAGCTGATCATTGAGTGTAAGGACATGCTAGCGAAGGCTGTGATGGTGAAGCAGGACTACCAATGTATGGTGCAGGCTGTTCTCGATGATCATGAGGCCCAGGCAGAGAATTCCCCGCTCGATCTGGAAAGGTTTGATGACGACATGTGCAAGATGTTCAAGGTATGTGAAATGTTTTATACTAGTCTAAAGATATAAAAATGTGTGCTTTAATATATTGACATTTCCGGAAGAAAGATTTCTGCATGCCGGCAAACCTCGTTGCCAGCTTCTTGTACATTTCAACAGTTTGGATTTATCAATCCTAACAGCAAACTTCACAGTTAACAGAGTTACAAAGAATTTAATAAAACCTTGCATACATAAGATAGTCCATAAAGACATTATATCTTTTTCTTTGTTGTCTCATATCCAGATAGACCTAGGTAAATGTGTGTTTTGCCCCTTTGACTGTGCGCTTGTGTTTCAGATGTACTTCCAGTACCTACAGAACTGGCTATACCACCTGCAGAATTTGCCAGAGGCTTCACGTTCTTTGAAGAACCCACTGGAGGAGGAGTGGAACTTCACCAAGAAGATCTGCCCTCACATCATCAGTGGTGAGGCAGAGGCTGGCAAGAGGTTTAGGTATGTGGTTAGATCTGCCCTCACATCATCAGTGGTGAGGCAGAGGCTAGCAAGAGGATCTGCCCTCACATCATCAGTGGCGAGGCATAGGCCGGCAAGAGGTTAAGGTATGTGGTTAGGTCTGCCCTCACATCATCAGTGGCGAGGCAGAGGCTGGCAAGAGGTTTAGGTATGTGGTCTGGTCTGCCCTCACATCATCAGTGGCGAGGCAGAGGCCGGCAAGAGGTTAAGGTATGTGGTCAGGTCTGCCCTCACATCATCAGTGGCGAGGCAGAGGCCGGCAAGAGGTTAAGGTATGTGGTCAGGTCTGCTCTCACATCATCAGTGGCAAGGCAGAGGCTGGCAAGAGGTTTAGGTATGTGGTCAGGTCTGCCCTCACATCATCAGTGGCGAGGCAGAGGCTGGCAGGAGGTTTAGATATGTGGTCAGGTCTGCCCTCACATCATCAGTGGCGAGGCAGAGGCTGGCAAGAGGTTTAGGTATGTGGTCAGATCTGCCCTAACATCATCAGTGGCGAGGCAGAAGCTCTCAAGAGGATCTGCCCTCACATCATCAGTGGCGAGGCAGAGGCCGGCAAGAGGTTAAGGTATGTGGTTAGGTCTGCCCTCACATCATCAGTGGCGAGGCAGAGGCTGCCCTCACATCATCAGTGGCGAGGCAGAGGCAGGCAAGAGGTTTAGGTATGTGGTCAGGTCTGCCCTCACATCATCAGTGACGAGGCAGAGGCCGGCAAGAGGTTTAGGTATGTGGTCAGGTCTGCCCTCACATCATCAGTGGCGAGGCAGGGGCCGGCAAGAGGTTTAGGTATGTGGTCAGGTCTGCCCTCACATCATCAGTGGCGAGGCAGAGGCCGGCAAGAGGTTACGGTATGTGGTCAGGTCTGCCCTCACATCATCAGTGGCGAGGCAGAGGCCGTCAAGAGGTAAAGGTATGTGGTCAGGTCTGCCCTCACATCATCAGTGGCGAGGCAGAGGCCGACAAGAGGTTAAGGTATGTGGTCAGGTCTGCCCTCACATCATCAGTGGCGAGGCAGAGGTCGGCAAGAGGTTTAGGTATGTGGTCAGGTCTGCCCTCACATCATCAGTGGCGAGGCAGAGGCCGGCAAGAGGTTTAGGTATGTGGTCAGGTCTGCCCTCACATCATCAGTGGCGAGGCAGAGGCCGGCAAGAGGTTAAGGTATGTGGTCAGGTCTGCCCTCACATCATCAGTGGCGAGGCAGAGGCCGGCAAGAGGTTTAGGTATGTGGTCAGGTCTGCCCACACATCATCAGTGGCGAGGCAGAGGCCGGCAAGAGGTTAAGGTATGTGGTCAGGTCTGCCCTCACATCATCAGTGGCTAGGCAGAGGCCGGCAAGAGGTTTAGGTATGTGGTCAGGTCTGTCCTCACATCATCAGTGGCAAGGCAGAAGCTCTCAAGAGGTTTAGGTATGTGGTCAGATCTGCCCTCACAGCATCAGTGGCGAGGCAGAGGCCGGCAAGAGGTTTAGGTATGTGGTCAGGTCTGCCCTCACATCATCAGTGGCGAGGCAGAGGCCGGCAAGAGGTTTAGGTATGTGGTTAGGTCTGCGGCTGGATAAATGTTCAGGTACATGGTAGGATCTGTCCACACACCATCAGTAGCAAGGCAGAGGCTGGCCAGTGGTTTAGTATTTGTCTTTCAAGCTTTTATTACCTGAATTGCATGTGTAGATATTGATATGAAGCCAAGGTGTGCACTGTCGTTTGGAATGAGACATCGGGCAATATATATTTTGTGTTGGCTTAATATTTCATTTGTATATAAAGGAAAGTATAATTGAATGTGATTGTTTTGAGCAGTTTTCAGTGAAAAATTTAAAAATTTGATTTATTGAGATGCAAGGCTTAAAGAATAAAACTTATGTCTGTAGTACAATGGCGATCAGCCTGCTGAACTCGATATCAGACTTCCTGGAGACAGGCGTAGATGAGTGCACGTCAGACATGTTTGACTGGACACTGCATGGCGGAGAGATGAGCAGCTCAGAGGAAGAAAGTGAGGAGGACCACGACATCTCAAGAAATAAGTCTTCAAGCTCTCTCAGGTATGCCTAGGATATAGATCTAGGATTTAAACACAACTTTTGTGTCAAAGGAGAGTTGCAGCCTTGTCATTTGTCTGATTTGTCAGCCTCTCTCGAACTCTTTTAGGTACATTTTCAGAAACAACAAGTATCTAGTTACGTACAAATGATACTGTATATACTGATATAAAGGTATTAAAATAATATGAAATAAGGCACTGCCTTAGACGGGCTCTAGGTATGTTATCAACTACAGGCAAAATTGATTTTGTATGACATACTATGGCTATGACTACGACCATTTAGATCATTTAGGTGCATCACAAGTAAGGTTAAGGCAATGCAAAGCAAATTTAATATTTAAATGTTTGAGAAAACACATAATTAAAAACACAATAAATATTCTTATTTACCTAATACTGAATATCATACAAGCAGTTACAGAACAAAATAATGATTCCTACTTTAAACATAACAAGGTAAACAAACCTTAACTTAAAAATTAATGATCACAGTTATCTGACAATCAACCTGTACTTTACTATTTTAATATGTAAAACAGCATTGTGTATATTTTAGATGTTTAAGGTTCTGCAAATAACCCAAAAAAATGGTTTGACCCCCTCAGCAGTTTGAAATGAATATAAATTCCCTGTAGTTGACGTTGTTAGCACCATTTCATCATTGAATATAACAATGTATGCAGAAAGTATGAACATATTTAATTATTTAAAGTATGAGACTTTAAACTGAATAATAAACATTCAACAACAATACATCTATAACATTTAAAAGAACAAGCTCATAGATTATTCAACAAAACATGTAAGCTTGTAATATATTCACAATATAAAAAGTTTAACAGTTCACAACATAATCAGAACAAGAATGTACTATAATTATGCTTACATTAGCTCATTCATTAGCTCATTCAGTTTAAAACTATATCCTTTGCAAATACACTTAATTGTTCAGAACGTACTAGGCTAAGTTTTAATTTTAACAACGCACAGTATTCTAGACAAAGTTAATTGCCCCCTCCCCTGGCAAGGGATTAGTGGCCTACTGACCAGATGACTGAAATAAACCATGATGTATTGATCTAGTGATAAGGGAATACTCTGCAAGAAAATGGACAAATCAGCCCTGCATTTGTCAACAAATAAAGAAGAAAAAAGACCAGCCCTCCCCTAATCATATCTTATAGCCCAGCTGGGGGGGGGGGGGGGGGGCTTCAGCCCTAAAGCCCAGGGCTGAATCTGTGCCTGGGCTAACAAAGTTAGTTCCAGCATTATATGTGGCGCTTTCACATTACTTCATACGACTCAAAAATGAACATCCAATAACTTTTGTTTTGTGCTAATATACAAATTTCACATATATCTATGAAAATTGGAAATATAATGGAATCAGGACATGGTTTTTAGCTAAAGAAGATATGCCATCATATGGTACAAAAACATGAAACGTAATTCTACAATACTGACAAATAACATTTCTGCAAGATGTTTAAAATAATTTCAATAATTTATAATATGATGAAAGATTTGTTAAGGAAATAAAGATGTTCTACAAACACTTTCGAAAAAACAACACTAGTGTTTAAATAAAGTTTTTTTTTATAAAATTTAACCACTTTCACTTGTAAATCAAAATTAAAAAGATATTTATTATTAGAGTTTATGATGCTCTTTTGAGAACACTTTGAGATGCATATGGGCTGTTTCAAAAAAAATGGTACCATTAAGTTTTTCTATTGTAGAATTATTAAGCAATATGCACAATTCGCTGTATTTCAGTAATGTACCAACTTTTTGCACTACTTTGGAAAGTTTGATTAGAATATGTCAGACCAAAAAAAAGTTATTTGAAAAAAACATAGCAAAAATGTCAGGAGTGCAACAGATATTTGGGACATTTACCATAACATGGTTAATTTGAATGGCTCTCATTAAGAAAATACTTCATTTATCAGTTAAAATCCAACTTTGTTCATTAGTTCAATACCTTAACTTAAGCTGGTTTTCCTCAGAATGCTTGTAATTGTAGTTATCTTGTAAAACCGTGGCAATGAACAAACATACTACGAAAAAATAATCGCACAAATAATTAGCGAAACTTTTCAAAAGAAAGTCTTAAACTTCTAGTGCAAGTATTTTTCTTTAGATTTAAAATGTTAATTGTGAAGCAATACATGTAATCTTTGAGTTCAGGCCAAAAAAATGTACATTTTGAACTACTATTCCTCCAATATCTGACACTATATGATGACAACCAGAGTTTGTCAGGAGTGCAACATTTACTACTTAGTGGTGTGTAAATTTTAATGGTTCAGTTAAAAACAGGTGAAGTTGCATTTCCAGGAAGTATTTGATCAATACTTTCAGATTTCAGCACTAATAACTGTACTTGATGCACTCACTATCAGCATTAGGCTAATAACTGCATGTCAGGAGTGCAACGCTTTTTGAAGCATTTATGTGACATGCTGTTTTGACCGATAGGAATATGTAAATTTATTGCTAGGACTTTTTTTTTCTTTTTTTTTTTCAAAGTAGACATATAAAAGATGTATTTGAAGTGAAAAGCTGGTATTGAAATGAGTTTTAAATGATAAAATTGGTTTACGTATTAAATCCATATTTCAAATTTTATTAAAACATGAAAAATATAATTATGGACATTTAAAAATAAAACCTTACTAATGAATAACATCAAAGTAAATATAATAGGTTTAGAACAAACATTTAAGTTTAATTTTAAAGAAAGATTCATTCCCATTTTTTTTGAAAATTCACACAGCTTAACTTGTTGCACTCCTGACAATTTTTTTATAGAATGAAACCAAAAGTTTGATTAAAAAAGACACACAGTAATTATATTTTGCAGTGACTCTAGTGTTATTTGAAGAACTATTTTGACTGTAAACAATGGAGAGACTTATTGTTGATTTACCTGTCATAAGGAGATCACAAATAAAACTAAAATACACATTCCACAATACAAATAAATGCCTCAACAGCGAGAGAGATCCAAGAGATTCCGAGATAAACTGAGAGGCAACAGTGAAAACCTTAAGAAAATAAGACAGAAAGGAAGAGGAAAACCAAAGTATAAAGAAGAAATAAAACAAAAAAGACTATTGAATCCTACTTATGATGCAAAAGTATTGTCAGATATCAGATGATGGCAGTAAGTAAGCCGCAAAAGGAAAGCTAAAACAGAAGAGAAGACTAAAAAGCTGACACCAATACACACCTGTAAGACTTACAATGAAAACCAAAAGTCTAGTCTTTAAAGCAGCAGATAGATTTAGTATAAGAAAGAGAGCTGAGCATGTAGGCAAACACCCAAATCGATAACCTGATAAAAAGCCACCTGAAGAAGAAGGTCCAAGCTGCTAGGAGAAAGTATTTATATATATAGTGATTTATAAAGGAAAGGAGAACTTGGAGTCAGTATTGAACTTGGAAGTTGGAAGACCAAGAAAAAAAGTGTCAGATGTTAAGTAGAAGCTGGCATTTTCCACCATGGATAAAATTACAACTTGATAGAAAAGAGCTAAACAGTTACATGAAAAGAAAAAAGAACAGTAAAACAAGTTAAGGACAAAGGCTAAAGCTTACAAGAAATATAGACTGATATTCTCCAAGTTTCAAGAAGCAATAGTTGTTGAGTGTAATGTTTTCACGTAATGCCAATAAAATTTATTCGCTTTCAAAATACAAAGCGAAGACAATAATATGTATTGTTTTAACACTATTTCAACAAATATGATTGATTTTTAAGGAAGATCATCATAACTGATGCACATACTTTTAATGAAGAAAAAGTTATAGTGCAGTTTCTTACATATCATTTTTTTGTCAGGAGTGCAACGTTTCTGGCAATTTAGATATGTAAATAAATTGTGGCATCAAAAATTTAAAGTGATTAACTCTTTTGAAACTTTCAAGAAGTTCAAGGTTGTCTTTCAAATAAACATTTTGGATATTAATGTTTTAATCTGGCTATTATTTTAACCAAGGCATTGCACACATTGCGAAAAAAACACAATATTGTAATAAAAAAACATATTTCTAATTCAAAATTGGACATACAGTTGTTTTGAAGGTGTTAAATTGCGTAAAACTTCTTTGCCAATGAAACTCAAAACCATCGATGTTTACTTTGTTAAGTAGTTTTCAAAAAATTTATATGTTAGCTGATCTAGTAATTCATATGTTTTTCCTTTATCAAGTTCATTAAAAGTTCTGCTTACAATTTATATTGGTTGTTTTCACTGAACCATTTGCATTTTTGTAAACTTTGATAATTGTAGATCATTTGGATATGTTAAATGAAGTGATGTAAACACTTTAAAAAATTAGTATATTTTCTGCCTCTTGTACCATTTTTTTTGAAACAGCCCATATGCAATTCTTGTCTCATAGTTTAAATGTTTTTTATGACGGTACTGAAGTCATCAATCCTAGATCCAATATGCACCCTGGTATACTAGGGTACTGAAGTGATCGGTCCCATATGCCAACTCTGGTATCCTGGATAAAACGTTACAGCTGAATACAATACTGAAGTGATCAATCCCTGATGCGACTCTGGTATCCTGGATAAAACGTTACAGCTGAATAAGGTACTGAAGAGATCAATCCCTGATGCCTCTCTGGTATCCTGGATAAAACGTTACTGAAGAGATGGATCCCAGATGCCAATCTGGTATCCTGCGTTACTGGTGAATACGGTACTGAAGTGATGGATCCTGAAACAGATTAACACCAAACTGAAGTAATACACAAGGGTCAATTTGTTCACATTGACACAGATGAAGAGGCTATCACACTAACAAATGAAGTCACCTTTGTTAAAAGTATGTAAATATGGCCCAAGACCACACTTGTTTTTTGTTTCATATAAACACTAACCTGGCTTTTCTCTTCAAACAGTCGTTGCATATAATTTTTTTGCAATTTAAACAGACTTCAAAATCCCTATAGTTCAATTTCAGGCTGTATGCAACACATACTGAAAGTTTGGCAATGATATCTTAAACACTTAAAGAATGAGTATTAGCACCTGTGGTGTTTTCTTAAAGGCAGAAATAGCCATTTCAATCAAATGGTTAGGCGCAAACTTTTTAAGAGCCATTGTTTCCTCATGCATTGGAATAATCTGACCAAGTAAAGTTCTCCTTGTAACTTTCAATGGTGTCTATAAAATAGCACCACAAAAATGGCCTGCCTACTCTTTTAAGATTTTTTTCTAAGCAAAATAAGATTTTTCCTCTTTATCGGCTTAGCGTTTTATATAAAAAATGACATAGCGCCAAACTGAAATCCCTCAACTTGTCAAATTTATGCTTTTCTGGTCCAGTTATATACAAAGGTAACAGAAATGTTCAGTTTAAAAAAAAAAAGAGTGTTAATGTGTTTATAGACATTCTAAACACCACTGTATGCCAAATTGATTGCTTCCGGGACAAATGGCGCAACAAAAGAAATGCCAAAAAAAAACACCAAAACTGAAAGATTCATGACAACTGCTAGTGTTTTCAAATATGAGGTGGCTACATGATGTAGAAAATGCAGCGATAGCATTTAGGGCTTTTTCTATAGAACCCATGGGTCCGACTATCGGACCCATTCCCAAAGCAAAATATAAGATATTTTTCCCAATCTTCAAAAAAAAATCCCAATCAAAAATTTAAAAAAAAAATATTTTTTTTTAGAAAGTCTTTTTACATGTACTGGTTCATTTGCAATGTCCTAATAAATTATGTGATGTAAAGTTTTTTCGATAATTGAACTCGGAAATCATTGATTTTCACATTCAGATATCTGTATGAAATATTATCTGTCATGATTGATTTATTGCAATAGATATTTACACCCAAGGATTGATATTTCAGCCATTTTGGGTCTTTTAAAGGGAAACAAACTAATATAAAATCAATTCCTAATTTGCAGAAGACTAGACAGCTTTTTCTTTGAAATGTAAAATTTCCCAATTTCAGCATTTTCACGACGCAAAAATTCCCAAAATGTCAAGGGTCTTTTTCCCAAACTGGGCAGAAAAAGCCCTGGCATTAATTTGCCCTATTTTAAAAAAAAAATTGCATTAACCCTTTAGCACATAGACAAGTGGCCAGATTACACCTCCCAGTCAATAGCCATCTTACTGATAAGCAGTCCTTATCTGCATAGGTACTTTTCTGGATATTTAAAAATGAGAAAATGAATACAGCAGTATGACCTTAAAATCAATGTTACTCCAAATAATTGTGTCCAAATCTTTTTTATGTGAATTCATTTTTTATAGATAATTAAATTATCTAATAAATGGTGTCAATGATGAAATATTAAATTATTTTATTTCAGCTGTGAATGTATTTTCAAGATGGATGTGTAACATTTCTTTGAAATGTCATAATTGCATTAAATCAAAGGGTAATAAAATGCTGGGATCGATCTAATTTTTATTACCCCTATCATAAAAAAGACCCATCTGGATTAAAAAGCCGACAATTTATGTTCTTGTGTATTAATACATAGAAATATGTCAGGAATATCCGGTGTCATCCAGCTGAGAGATCCAGTCCAAGGTGTCTGTTTAACTTTATTACCCCCTCATAAAATTGTTTACAAAAAAAGAAAGCCGATAAATAATTTTCCGGTATGAATAAAAAGATCTAGATCAAACAAAACGCTTGCACATGACCTATTTTACAGCCAAAACTATGATGGACATTATATAAGCTTCACAGAAAATTTACCCATCATTTTCTCATTTACTAATTGTTTCTTTTGTTTGTAAACAAAATATTACCTTTAAGTAAATATAATCTCAATTGATTTTAATGGTAAACTGAACTGACGTAATATATTTAATGATTTACGCATCAGTGAATTTGGGGGAAATTCCATACAGTACTTAGCTCGTGGTCTTATTACGTCACAATGGGATATCACACCTGCGATTGGGAGTATAAACACCTTCTCAATTTAGCAGACGATATTTTCAAGGGAAAATCAATACACAAAAGGTTAAACTTTAATTTTATAAACATCCGGGATATTGTTTACAAAAAGAAAGATGCTAAATTGAAATATTGAAATGACCCTTTTGAAATATGCGGGCCATGCGTTTACATCCAGTAATGGATACGGTCGGCCAAATGCGTATACATCTGGTAATGAGCTATGTCGGCCTATCTCGTATACATGCGCTAAAGGGTTAAGTATCTGTTTTGAAGACTAGATTTGGCTTAAAATCAAGAGTACAGCCCTTTACCATTGTCTATAAGTTGCTTATTTGCACCTGCTTTGAAATGAATCTCACTCTTTGGAATCATTTACACACAAACAAGTACTATAGAGTTAATCTTCGTCTGTGAAACTTGGTAACTGTGAAAGTTATGATTGATGTCCTTTGGGTGTCCGAAAATTAGGTACGCAAAATAAATTATTTTGGAAAATAATTATGGGTGTCCGAATATTTAGAGTGTCCGAACTCTTAGGTGAATTACGGAACTATATTCTTTTCTGTAGGTGTTGACATTTTGAGAACAAACCCGTACAATATAAGGTTTTTGCATAACTTAACTTTTCATTCTCAACAGTTTATCATTGTATGGTTTTAAAGATAACCGTCTCCATTTTGAAGATTTTCTTTTTTTTGTCACTGTCAACAAACATGGTGGCCGAAAATGCCAGACGATTTGACATCTTTTCTATGCGTCTTTTAACCAAAAACATAGATTAAAAGTTTTTTTCTTGGACTTTTCACAGATTTTTTTCCTTGCGTCTAATACCCCCTATCGTCTTATACGCAGTCATTTACGGTACTTTATTCTTCTGAGCAGGGCTTGTAAAATTTTGGAACCTCAATCGGTCCGGACCCGGCGAAAATCGGTCTGGACCCGGCGACAACCCCCCCCCCCCCCAAAAAAAAAAGAAAGACCTGTTCAAAAGTCTGATTACTTAGAAATGTCACACATTTTCGCGACGTCTTTTCTGTCAATATTTTTTCGCGATGTCGCAATTCCTGTGAGGGTTTTAGAGCCGCATAGCCGATTCAGATAGTCAATGATACAAGCTTAATTCAAATGAGATTCTCATCGAGTTCTGCGGCGTTTCTAATAAGAACGACTGCGATCGTAAATAACTGTGGCTGTCGGGAAGCGGTCAGACGACAAAAATTGAAACAGTATTATGATTTATTTACTTACTGCATCTAAAGTGGGTCAACATTTAACTGATGCTCTTGAATAATAATATATATCTAGATTTATAATCGGGGCTTTAAGCTATAAGTGTGATATCAACAACGATTTATTCATTACTGAGAATTAAAATGACGTAAGCAGCGCACTGAGCTTTCAAACTCTGTAGTTAATCAAGCGTGTTGCTGTTGATATCCTAGGCTATGAATATGACTAGGTTCGGATTAACAATGACATATGCAATTTAAAAGAACAATTTAAATTTAACAGTTTGGTCATCAACAATTGGATATATCATGTAATGATCGACAACGACATAGCATATTCATATTGCCATGTGAAAATATGGACCGATTTTAACACTTAATCATGATGGCTGCAAGCACACAATTAACACATAGTTTGTTTAATTGTGTCTTCTACGACCTACCAAAACACGTGAGAAAATTTCGGACCAATTTTTTTTACACTTTTTGAAATTGAAATCGGTCTTTCTTGGTCAAAATCGGTCCAGACCGGCAAATTGCCGGTTTTTAGAAGCCCTGCTTCTGAGCTATTGGATTCAGAGCTGCATCTCCTGGATGCCAAGGGCGAAACGCCGCAGCTACATGTAACTGGAGCTTATTGGGACAACATAATCTTCAAGCAAGACACAAAATCAGTGTTTGACACAGAATAAAAGTATCTGCTTCTACTGTTAAAGTATGAAAAATGCCTGTCAACACTCATTTGAGGCATGCACAACCTTTTAAGTAGGCATTTATGTGATAAATATGCAGAAAAGTTCATTAATTCAAAGATTTTCATGACAAAATTATTAAATATATATATAGTCTTTTGGACATTTTACAATCAGTTTTTAACAACTCAAAGGTTAATCTCAACTAATTGAGTACCTGGATGCATTTTGAAAGCGTTGAAACCATACATACTTAGAATTATTTCTTACATGGAGAGGATATTCCTTTCTCGGAAATCATTGCCAAGAACCGGTATGGAATTCCATCACAAGACCACGCTTTGATCAGCATTGGTTCTTGTCCTTGAAAATACTTATGTGGCTTCAGCAACCAGGCTGGCTATAGAAATAAACAATGAATAAGTGTTTTTAAAGCTGCACTCTCACAGATTGAACATTTTGACAACATTTTATTATATAATTGTCCTGAGATTCGATACATAAAAAAGATTTTTGGTGCCAATCTGGTGTTCAGTCTCTTTAAGGCATTTTGAGTGTATGTAGGTGTTTTCTTTAATGCATAAAGGGAAAAGGTTCTAATCTCAATGAAACCGAATCACCTTTTTTCTTTTTCCTTTTCAGTCATAATCTTGCGCTCCGCCATGGTTTCACTTCGCAGGAGGGGATACCCCTCCCGCACCATCCCCGCCCAACTTCTTAATTTACAAAAAAGTGGTGTTGCATGGCACAAGAGTTCACCTGTCACACAATTCCTGTATATCTTTTTAGTTTCAATCTCTCAACCAGCGTAGCGTGTTGGTAATTGAAAGGTGTTCCCATCCTTTGATCTCAGTCAAAACATCTCACATATCCATTGTTGAGGCTCACAGACGGTACACCCCATCCATCTTTTCAGTGACAATATCTAGCTCAGCCATAGCGATTTCTGGTCAACCGCATGTCATAAGTGTATGGAATTGATATCTTCATTGTATGATTAACTGAAAAGTGGTTTTTTACAAAATAATCATACTGTACCTGGCTGACGTGACAAGCTCTGCTATGTGTACCGGTAAAATCCATGGTCGTAATTAAATCGGTAACGGAATTAATTCTTCGCAATTTCTATCCGATCAACAACTGTCAAACATCTGAATAGTATCGATATTGTAAAGCCTAAAATGACAACTACTAACTGTCAAGTGTGACCTTCGTATAGAATGGTAAACAATGCGTATGAATATCTTTAATAAACAAGTGAAAACAAAGTATATATCTCAGACAATCTATAGAAATATGTTTTATTTGTCTTTGTGACTTTACCACAAGTATTCATAGGAATTGTTTATAAGCATATTTTGAATTATTTTAATAACTAGTGGGGCACTATTTCGCATCTCATAATTTCATGAGCCTGTTTTCTTCCGTGTCGTCACGCTCTGATGATTTTGGTGTCCGGCATGCATGCGCTCAATATAGTTTATGAACAGAAAAAATACTGGTTCAATAACCTTTACGTCTTTTTTTCAGGCTGATAGTATGTGCAACTTTTGAACAAAGTAGTGCTACGTGTGACCGTAATAGGGCTCTGCCGAGCTTCGCTCGGTTTAGAGCCCTTAATAGGGTTCAATTCAGATTTTCAAAAGCTAACCAGGGTTAATCAATTTCAGGAAGTCTTTCCAGGCAACATGTCGGAGGTTTAAAAGTCTGTTCCATGAGGCGAGAGAGAGAGCTTCAAAAGCACTCGGCTTTGCCAAATTGTTACGCAAGGTAGGCACACATCCTCTTAATAATTATCATTTGATGATGTAATTACTTGATATAAAAATTGTTTCAAGCAAGAATAGCACAAGTATGGCAAGGTCCATAACTCTTGACTTTATCGTCGAGTCATGCTCCTTTTCGACTGAAAAAAAAACCCAGTACAATCTTTGATGTTTGCAAAACTGCACTTTTGTTCCTTAACTGTAGGTATAGGCCTGGATATGTTTGCATGGGATGAAAGGGATATAATGCGTTATATAAGATATCACTCAAAAACAATCAGTTTAGCTTCAGTTTAATCAAGTCATTACATTTTCAGGATCTTGAGATTGCTGCAGACTTCAATGTAGCTGTGTCAATGCCAGAACTGCTTCAAAAGCTCAAAGACTCTGATCATATAAATGTGAGTCCACTTGCTCTCCAAGTTTCATTTTGGCAATTAAGGAAGGGGAAACTGAATGGGAGATATCCATCATTATACCCCCGACAAACGAAGTTTGAAGGGGGTATATTGGAGTCACCCTGTGGTCGGTCGGTTTGTCGGTCGATCTGTTGCAATTTACCTTGTCCGGAGCATAACTTAAAAACTACTGGATGGAATTGGATTAAACTTCATACAATGGTAGAGCATAATGAGAGGAAGTGCAGTGTACAATAACCATAACTCTATTCTTGCTTATTACTGAGTTATTGCCCTTTGTTACTTTTTTTTGTCCGGAGTATAACTTGAAAAGTACTGGATGGAATTCATTGGAACTTCATACAATGGTAAAGCACAATTAGAGGAAGTGCAGTGTTCAAGAACCATTACTCTACTTTAGCTAATTACTGAGTTATTGCCCTTTATTTTAGTTTTTGCTGTCAATTTTTTTTCCAGACATTAACTTGCAAACTACTACATGGAATTTATTAAAACTTCATACAATGGTAAAGCACAATGAGAGGAAGTGCAGTGTTCAAGAACCATAACTCTACTTTAGCTAATTACTGAGTTATGGCCTTTAATTTTTTTTCCTTGTCCCGAGCATAACTTGAAAACTAGTAGATGGAATTTTAATAAAGCTTCATACAGTGATAGATCATAATGAGAGGAAGTGCAGTGTACAGGAACCGCAATTCTATTTCAGCTAATTACAGAGTAACTGCCCTTTGTTACTCTTTCTTGTCCGGAGCATAACTTGAAAACTATTGGATGGAATTTAATAAAACTTCATAGAGTGATAGATCATAATGAGAGGAAGTGCAATGTACAGGAACCGCAATTCTATTTTAGCCAAATAAAGAGTTATTGCCCTTTGTTACTTTTTTCTTGCAATTAACCTTGTCTGGAGCATAACATAAAAACTACTGGATGGAATGTAATAAAACTTCATACAATGGTAGAGCATAATGAGAGGAAGTGCAGTGTACAATAACCATAACTCTATTCTTGCTCATTACTGAGTTATTGCCCTTTGTTTCTTTTTTTGTCTGGAGTATAACTTGAAAAGTACTGGATGGAATTCATTGGAACTTCATACAATGGTAAAGCACAATGAGAGGAAGTGCAGTGTTTAAGAAACATTACTCTACTTTAGCTAATTACTGAGTTATTGCCCTTTATTTGTTTTTTTGCTGTCAATTTTTTTTCCAGACATTAACTT
This sequence comes from Mya arenaria, assembly GCF_026914265.1. Lineage (NCBI taxonomy): Eukaryota > Metazoa > Mollusca > Bivalvia > Myida > Myidae > Mya > Mya arenaria. The sequence goes on along the minus strand of NC_069127.1, from coordinate 14,000,331 downwards.
GCAAACTACTAGATGGAATTTATTGAAACTTCATACAGTGGTAAAGCACAATGAGAGGAAGTGCAGTGATCAAGAACCATAACTCTACTTTAGCTAATTACAGAGTTATTGCCCTTTATTCGTTTTATTTGCTGTCATTTTTTTTCCAGACATTAACTTGCAAACTACTAGATGGAATTCATTAAAACTAAATACAATGGTAAAGCACAATGAGAGGAAGTGCAGTGTGCAAGAACCATAACTCTATTTCAGCTAATTACAGAGTTACTGCCCTTTGTTACTTTTTTCTTATCCCGAGCATAACTTGAAAACTATTGGATGGAATTTAACTTTTGGATGGAATTTAATAAAGCTTCATACAGTGATAGATCATAATGAGAGGAAGTGCAGTGTACAAGAACCACAATTCTATTTCAGCTAATTACAGAGTTACTGCCCTTTGTTACTTTTTCTTGTCCGGAGCATAACTTGAAAACTATTGGATGGAATTTAAAAAACTTCATAGAGTGATAGATCATAATGAGAGGAAGTGCAGTGCACAGGAACCACAATTTTATTTCAGCCAATTACAGAGTTATTGCCCTTTGTTACTTTTTTCTTGCAATTAACCTTGTTTGGATCATAACTTAAAAACTACCAGATTGAATGTAATAAAACTTTATACAATGGTACAGCACTATGAGGAGTAGTTCAGTGTACATGAATCATTACACTATTTTAGCAAATTACAATGATGATAGTCCATAAAATAAAGTTTTCATTTATAGGTTGGCTTTCCAAATAGTTGACTGCAATTTCATATCAGGGCGGCGTTCAGGGGTATTAATCACCGTCAATGATAGCTCTAGTTTTACTTTTGGAATACAAAGTATGCCTAGCAATGAACAAGAATGTTTTAAAAATAGACAATGTATAAGAATGTGAAAAGGTTTCTCTTTAAATAATTCACCAATTCTTGGGGGTCCATTTTTATTTACTTTTTATGCCCCCGAAGGTGGGCATATTAAAATCGCACGGTCCGTCCGTCCGTCCGGCCGGCCGGCCGGCTCTGTAGCTCTCACTTGTATGGACAGATTTTATAATAACTTGCCACATGTGTTCCACATACCAAGACGACGTGTGGCGTGCAAGACTCGTGTCCCTACCTCAAAGGTCAAGGTCACACTTAGTGTTTATTTACAATGGAGTGCTGCATATAAGGACATAGAGTATAGGTTGTCGTGTCCGGTCTGTAACTTTCTCTTGTATAAACAGATTTTAAAATAACTTGCCACATGTGTACCACATACCAAGACGACGTGTCGCGTGCAAGACCCGTGTCCCTACCTCAAAGGTCAAGGTCACACTTAGTGTTTATTCACAATGGAGTGCTGCATATAAGGACATAGAGTATAGGTTGTCGTGTCCGGGCTGTAACTTTCTCTTGTATGGACAGATTTTAAAATAACTTGCCACATGTGTTCCACATACCAAGATGACGTGTGGCGTGCAAGACCCGTGTCCCTACCTCAAAGGTCAAGGTCACACTTAGTGTTTATTCACAATGGAATGCTGCATATAAGGACATAGAGTATAGGTTGTCGTGTCCGGGCTGTAACTTTCCCTTGTATGGACAGATTTTAAAATAACTTGCCATATGTGTTCCACATACCAAGATGATGTGTCGCGTGCAAGACCCGTGTCCCTACCTCAAAGGTCAAGGTCACACTTAGTGTTTATTCACAATGGAATGCTGCATATAAGGACATAGAGTATAGGTTGTCGTGTCTGGGCTGTAACTTTCCCTTGTATGGACAGATTTTAAAATAACTTGCCACATGTATTCCACATACCAAGACGACGTGTCGCGTGCAAGACCCGTGTCCCTACCTCAAAGGTCAAGGTCACACTTAGTGTTTATTCACAATGGAGTGCTGCATATAAGGACATAGAGTATAGGTTGTCGTGTCTGGGCTGTAACTTTCTCTTGTATGGACAGATTTTAAAATAACTTGCCATATGTGTTCCACATACCAAGACGACGTGTCGCGTGCAAGACCTGTGTCCCTACCTCAAAGGTCAAGGTCACACTTAGTGTTTATTCACAATGGAGTGCTGCATATAAGGATATAGAGTATAGGTTGTCGTGTCCGGGCTGTAACTTTCTCTTGTATGGACAGATTTTAAAATAACTTGCCATATGTGTTCCACATACCAAGATGATGTGTCGCGTGCAAGACCCGTGTCCCTACCTCAAAGGTCAAGGTCACACTTAGTGTTTATTCACAATGGAATGCTGCATATAAGGACATAGAGTATAGGTTGTCGTGTCTGGGCTGTAACTTTCCCTTGTATGGACAGATTTTAAAATAACTTGCCACATGTATTCCACATACCAAGACGACGTGTCGCGTGCAAGACCCGTGTCCCTACCTCAAAGGTCAAGGTCACACTTAGTGTTTATTCACAATGGAGTGCTGCATATAAGGACATAGAGTATAGGTTGTCGTGTCTGGGCTGTAACTTTCTCTTGTATGGACAGATTTTAAAATAACTTGCCATATGTGTTCCACATACCAAGACGACGTGTCGCGTGCAAGACCTGTGTCCCTACCTCAAAGGTCAAGGTCACACTTAGTGTTTATTCACAATGGAGTGCTGCATATAAGGATATAGAGTATAGGTTGTCGTGTCCGGGCTGTAACTTTCTCTTGTATGGACAGATTTTAAAATAACTTGCCATATGTGTTCCACATACCAAGACGATGTGTTGCGTGCAAGACCCGTGTCCCTACCTCAAAGGTCAAGGTCACACTTAGTGTTTATTTACAATGGAGTGCTGCATATAAGGACATAGAGTATAGGTTGTCGTGTCCGGGCTGTAACTTTCCCTTGTATGGACAGATTTTAAAATAACTTGCCACATGTGTTCCACATACCAAGACGACGTGTTGCGTGCAAGACCCGTGTCCCTACCTCAAAGGTCAAGGTCACACTTAGTGTTTATTCACAATGGAGTGCTGCATATAAAGACATAGAGTTTAGGTTGTCGTGTCAGGGCTGTTACTTTCCCTTGTATGGACAGATTTTAAAATAACTTGCCACATGTGTTCCACATACCAAGACGACGTGTCGTGTGCAAGACCCGTGTCCCTACCTCAAAGGTCAAGGTCACACTTAGTGTTTATTCACAATGGAGTGCTGCATATAAGGACATAGAGTATAGGTTGTCGTGTCAGGGCTGTTACTTTCCCTTGTATGGAAAGATTTTAAAATCACTTGCTACATGTGTTCCACATACGAAGACGACGTGTCGTGTGCAAGACCCATGTCCCTACCTCTAAGGTGAAAGTTACACTAAGTGTTTATTTCACAAGGGAATTCTGAATATAAGGACATAACAGTGTAGGTTGTCAAGTATGGGTGGTATTTTTTATGTTCAGAGACAATTTAGAATAACTTGCCATATGTATTTGACACGTAAAGGCAAGATCAACTTTTCATGTACTGACCTTGTTCGTAGGTCAATGTCACATTCGGGGGCATTCGTCACATACTGTGACAGCTCTTGTTCCAAAAAAATGTGATTTGGGAAAAAAGTGTATTACTCATCAGTATTAGCATTGGGCAAATAACCAACTGAACATGAACATATTTGTTAAGATTTGTTTATACAAAAACTCATTTTAATTGTTCTTATGACCATGCTAAAAATCATTTTATTGAGTTTGTTTTCAAAACTTAATTGCATAATTGTGATGTATTTTTCGTAATTTATTAAGAAGTTTTGCATTTCATTATGTGTTCAGGTGATAGCCCAGATAGGCATGATAAGTGCTGGCTACCTGATGTTCATACCGAGACGTATAGCGGATCAGCGTCGGCATATTATCCAGCTTCTCAATGTGACTTGTGGGCGAGAGGACGTCTCGGCATCCACGGACATCACAAGTCGTGATGACGCCTACCTTGTGATGGTGAGGTGTGGGGCAGGCACGGACTTAAATGCCGAGTGCCCAACATGGTCAGGCGAGAGCATCCAGGTTGAGCCCACTGCTGAGACTGCCATCGCTCTCTCACATATATGGGTAAGCTATATATATATATATATATATATATATGTAATATATATGAGTGTATGTATTTGAGGATATATATTGTTTGAGATTGAAATATATTTCATCAATTGCCAATGTTTTCATAAAATGTGCATGTTCTTTCACAAGTAAATGTAAAATTATTTGGAGAATAACATGATAAATAAGCCCTTCTTCATTTTAAATGTTTTTAACCTGGCAAAATGAAAGCTATGTTAATTTTATTAAGCAACATGTTACACAAAATCTATATGAACACTGACAATATCAAAATTGATGCTCTCACTGCGGTGAAAGTAACGACAAGGAAAATTGAATGATAATTCAGCAGAAGCATGGAAAACTGGTAATCTCTTACATACAAGTGTTCAATATCTCAGGTCAATATAATCTCAGGTCAATATAGTTAAACCAAGATGACAGATATTCTCTTTAAGGATAAAAAATGATTCTAATATGAATTACTGTTTTTAAGTTGATATTAGATAAAACACTATTACATGTACACCGCCCAGTATTACACCTTTTGTAATATACTTTGTTGAAATTATTGTAAAACCACATGTTTAAGTGCTCATTTTGAACTAAAAGCCCATGTCTATATGCATCCTTTGTTTGTATTGTACAGGTTGAGTCGCTGTTACTGGTTGTGATTCACTCGTCACAGCTTTCGGCCCAGCGACGGGAGTTTGAGAACCTGATGGGAAGCACTGTTGAGCTGGTCAATGAGCAGACCTCTTGCCACCAGATCATCGTCGAATCTCTCTACGATCTCAAGGTAACCATTGTGTAATCGTATGTGCTAGAATCAATAAATAGACATACCTTTGAAAAAGCAGTAGCAGTCAGTGGTTGAAATAGAATAAGCCCTGCTTGCTGCCAGGTTTGTTCATGTTTGAATTTTACATATCATGGCCTGTTCTTTTGTTTAAACAAGAATTCTGGTTTGTTGATTTAAACTCTAATTCTGGAATATGAAATACTGTTCAAGTGGCTGAACAATTTTTCACTTCTACAGATTGTTAAAGGTTGGTCTTAGGAATCAGTCTATTATTTGTTGTATTACAGGAATCGGCAATCTCGCTGCGTGGCAAGGTGGCGTCAGTGATTCAGCAGGTGGAATCTAATTGGAGCCTTGAGATGGAGATGGAAGAACACGAGAAAAAACACATCCTTAAACTTTACCGGGAAACTATGCTTCAGGCCTATGACTTTGGATTTGAGGTAATTCATGAAACTTAAGTTTTGAGGTTATAGATGACCTTTAATACCCATCCTCAGACTGCAGCAGGAGACCATTGTACAGGCCTGCAACTTCAGCTTTAAGTACCTGACCATCACTTGGGAACGTTTTGGATGCCTTGAAATAGTTAGTTATCAGTAACTAGCATAACCAGTACTAGTTGTTTCATACAGGTCAGATTTCCTAAAATGCATAATATTCATTTAGATATGAATTTAAAAAAATGCATCCCTCATTACTTTATTAAAACAATAACAAGTCCATATTATACCAGTAACCTGTATGTGGTAGTCTGTATTGCCTTATAAGTTCTGTATATTTCTCCCGTGTAGTACATGAAGGAGGTGACGCGTCTGGTGTCCGGAGAGACGCGGCACAAACTGGGCCCAGGTTCCATGGCCTTTGCCAAGGACTGGATGATGTTTGTCTCGGAGAAGTGTGAGCGGGGACGGGGAATGAGACCCAGGTACACATGCTAGCTCATCCCATTCCTTGTATGATAAGGCCTGAAAAATAACATTTGGTTCACGTTACCAAACCCTACCTACGAAATAGGCCACATGGTAAAAAAAAGTAAAAAAAATATAATTTTTAAGTGTGTTTTATATGAAGTTAAAAATCTTTAACATTTAATAATGAAAATTACTTTTACACCATTCTCCAATGATGAAAATAACATTAGTATATAAAAGCCTACCTGATTTTGAAAAGGATGTAACCCGAACCAAACCATTTTTACTTTTTTGGGCCTTAAGAGTCAACATAGAGTCAGTTGTTGGTTTCATCATTAAGTCAAATTACATGTACATATATATTCTGTATGAAATATAGGAATAATTATGTTTCCAACTGTGGTTTAAAACATATTACTCTTCTAAGATAACATCAACTCAGTTCTATGAAGAATTAACAAATGGTTTTGAAAGCATTATTTGCTTTTTGTTTGCTAGGATATGGTTTTACCTGTAGTTGTAAGGGAGTTAAAGTTGACTCTCCTATTGTGTTAGGTGGGCGAACCAGGGTCTGGACTTCCTGCTGATAGCGTGTGAACCCAAGAACCTGGCTGTTCTCACTGAACAGGAATATAAGGTACTTCACCTTTCAGCGTTGTTTATTCTACATGCTTTCGTTTATAGCTTGACTATTCAAGAAAATACTGAGAGCTATACTACTCCCCCTAGTGTCTGCGTCACACCTAGGTTAAAGTTTTCCATGTATGCACCTTTAAGTCATTATCTCAGTAAATACATCATGTATTCTCAACTATCCAACCTACTTAATTAATCATGTAAGGTAACTCTATCTGGCATATAATGCAAGTTATGGCTCATTATAAGTCAACTAAGAAATTTGGTTACAGTTTTGCATGTGGGCGTGCATAAGTGAATATCTAAGCAACTACTAGATGTACTGCATTGAAACTTAATAATGGCTCCCAACCGTCCAACCTACTTAACTAATTTAGTCAAATAATTATATTGCATGTATTGCAAATGAAGGCCCTTTATTATTTATGCAAATGAAGGCCCTTTATTATTTAAATAAGGAATTCTGGTTTAAAACTTTGAAATAGAGGAGTGCACTGTCTCTATGACAGCTCTTCTTTGGCTTCTTTGGTGGACAAGTTAGCAAGTAGTACCTTGAAATGGATATGAATAGATATGAAGACAATTTAAACAGGTCTAAGCCCCTTAACCCTGCTTTTTAATAAAACCCCTTCTCAGGATTGTTTTGTCTGTTACCTTCCCTGTAGACTGTGCATCATTATCAGATCAGGCCCCAATTTCTCGAAACTTCTTAAGTCTCTTATAACAGGATTAAGCTAAACCCATTATTTTTGTCTTTCAATATTTTGTGTTTTATATACTCCTTTAAATGTTTTAATACTTTAAAACGGAATTATCATTACGATTATCACAATAAACCATTTTTCATTTAAGAAAATTCACTATAAGTATGTATTTCGGTTAGTTGAAATAAGTAACTTAAGCCTGTTAAGCTTAAAAAGTTTCGAGAAATTGGGCCCTAGTGTTTATCATAATAACCATTACAAAGTGTTTTGAGAGGCCTTGAAAATATCCCTGCTGTAGCTTGAATCCACACCCTTTTGAATAAGAGCTGGGCATGTAAACCACTGGACAACTCAACTTTAATATTCACTTATTATATTGATTGTGTACTTTATTTGTGACAATTTCATGTCATTTTTGACTAAAATTGTCAGGACTTCTTTGCATGTATTTGACTGTTTTACAGGACCTTCAGGAGATGTTGAATGACTTCATCACCCATCTGATAGGCAATGCTGACAAGGCCTCTCACTTTGGCGGCCATGGAGGTACATTGGCAACCATATCTCCAACTGCTTTGGCTTATAGCCATTAAATGAAGAGTTTTCCTGAACTAATAATTTTTCTCAAATTATAAAATATGAATGAAATTGATTGCAAGTCAAGTTAATCGTTGCTAATCTGTTTATATTTGTATATATATATATATATATATATATATATATATAAGTTCTCATTTCTAATTTAAATCTGCTGACAGGACCGCTTCCAAAGCCGCGCCACGGTGGTGAGATCTATAGTCGTCAGCAGTATCAGCGCTACCCCTCCTGGCCGACTTCGCACGGGGAGGGAAGGATGGCCCGGTCCCAGTCCTCAAAACTCGTGGCAGAAGGACCAACAGTACCCCAGTCAGCCCCTGTTGTCACCAACACTTCCTCACAGCCACGTGAGTACACACCCTGGCTTACCACATGTTTTAGGTATTTTAGCAAGATTCGCATAAAGTATATGTTTGAGATTTTGTTAAGTTGCCTGTGAAGCCTTGAAGACACATGACAGGCATTACTTGTCCACATCATTATTGTCCTCGAACTATCATTTCTGATCAGTAACTTTAAATGACTTAGTGTATAGACTTTGAACTTGGTATATGCATTGGTTTGGTCAATAAGGTACCCCTATTGATGAGTTCAATTGTCATGTTCTTGGTGACAATCACTAAAAAAATATGGGTGTTCCAGACAGGTGACACTACTGATTTGCAGATTTTTTGTTTGAGATAAACATAATCTTGGCCATAGCAGTTTATTGGATTATTTCTGTTACTATATGTGCCTTACAATGATTCTTTCAATGACATTGTAAGGGGAACCTTTATTATGATGTAAAACGTTGTTATTTATGACAATAATGATTGAGGAACTATTCTCAATTACAATAAATGTAGCAATTTATTTGGTTGGGACAGATATGCGTTCAATACAGTCGACTCCATCACTTGACTCTAATGATTCCCCGGACTGTTCCCCTGCAGGTAACCAGCTGACAGATTTGTGTTTTGTCAGGCCTTGTTATGAAGCATGCCATGTGGCTCTGGTGTCTTAACTAATGCTAGCATTCATCCATCATACATAACTATAACAGAGATTCCTGTCTATCATCTACAGCTCATACATCCATACAACTCAGGTTTTCATCGTCATTCCTTTTTTTCATGAATTCGACTCAAAGCGAATCTGCTATTCAAATAAAGCTCTCATTTTAAACAGTTTGATGAAAAGTTCAAAATGTGAAACTGCTATTCGAATGATGCTTGTTTTCTTTTTGTTAAACAAATCTGGTGTTTTATGGATGAATCAGAAATGGTTATGAACAATAGACTACGTAAAAGTATATAAATGAAATGCTCAAACTGCATCTACTTACAAGAACTAGCTAGTGGCTATCAGTGAATGTCTAACAGGGCTTGAATTTAACTTTTTTTATACTCGCAATTGTTTGCGAGTGCTTAAATTTTCAACTTGCAAAAACAGACACTCACTCGCATTTTTTAAGGGCAAATCTTTGTGTTTGCTAGGCAAAACACATACTGTATGAAGACAATGATAGGTATAGTTTAATTGATTTAATGAATTATCATGTAATTTTACATTAAATGATATCATCATGTAACACTGACAGTACGTACTGAGGAAGTCTGACAAAACCAGTATTGGTCTGTGCAAAATATTTTGAAAATGTTCCTTTTGTCATCCATGTTGATGGTCAATTTAATGTACAACTCCCTCTTTCACTTCGGAACAGTTTTAACGGACATATTCTTTCATTTTGGCTTCTTTTTGGGAACTGATTGATCATCGCCATCGGCCATCAGCGATTTTAAATCAACATGCGTAAAAAAAAACTTATCTTTTTGCTTGTCATCATTCTACAGACTGTGTCTCGATATGATTATTGCTAAATACCACTGCCAAAAATGGAAATGAAAGACCAGTCTACAAAACTGCATAGTAACGAGTACCTGCCACATAGTAACAAGTACCTGCCTGTCCACACAAAGTTAATCCACGTCATCAATTTCTGTATGTTTATCGGAAAACAAAATTAGGCATCTCTTTAATTAGTGTTATAGCTATTGTGCAGGAATTGATCACTGATTATGTTCATATCTCTTTCAAGGATTGCATATTTTCTGCAAATTTTGAAGTCGCAAATTTTTGCGAGTGTCCTTAACTTCAACTCGCATTTTCCAATTTTGCGAGTGTGCGAGTGCTAAATTCGAGCCCTGTCTAAGGTCTAATGAGAGGAGATTGGTTTATTTTATCTGTAATTAAGGTGAATATTGACCTTCTTCTGAGATGTTAGCATGTTGGAGCTGATTTTGACTGCTTGTATTTCAAAAGGTAGCACAGCAAACACTTGAATGGTTTCTTTGGTTTTGAATTGGTTATGGTTTCACAAATGCTTTTCAATTTTAATCAAGAGCATTTCTCAAACCCATTTATCTTTCGTATTTATCTGTCACTAAGTCTTAAATGTACTTGTCTTTGAGAGATGAACCTTTGACTCATTGTTAATAACTTCTCATTTTCATACACTAATTATCATATCCATTATATAATTGTAGACTGCTGTGTGTAATTATCATATCCATTAATGTTATTGTAGAATTGTGTTCCGATGTTGTCATGCGCTGTGCTTGTTTACAGTAGTGTGTTATTTGCTAGATATTGAACAGTTGATATTCAGAAGTGTTTATATAATTGATGATATATAAGTGTCAATAAAAATGTGTAGATAAAAAGTGTCCTGACTGTATACAAGCACAGCGCTTGTATGACGCCCTCCCTTACATTGTCACTGTGAGATGCGACCGCATGTTTGTGTGTGTGTGTCTGTCTGGCAGGCTTGGACAAGCGGGCCTCAGACAGTGCTGTAGACATCCATGAAGGGGAAGATGGCGGCATCGTTATGGAAGTCCACCCCAGACACAGGGGTATGTGGGGCACAGCTCGGGGCAAAACTTGTCATGTTTTGCTTATAGACAGAGTCACATGAGAAGTAGATTAAAACCTCGTAGATAGTTTAACTATTTGAAGCAGTTGGTGTACATGAAGGAGTAAAGAAAGGCTCTAGTTGCTTTTTTATCTAATATAACTTAGAGCTCCTCTCAATATGATACATTGAAGTCCAACTTATTTCACCATTGAAGTGGTTAGACATAGTGAACGTAAAAGAACAGTGTTTTTTCTTAAAAGATCCCAAGTCTGTTTTCTAAAATAGCCAATTCCTTCTTGTTGTTAATTTGTTAAGTGCATGGAACCTCATGTAGTGTTTGAGCAAGGTTTTAACGAGACAAGGTGCAGAAAAGGGCACATTGTACCAGGCTATGACAAATTTGGAACAGTATAAAATTGACAGAAATTGTGTTTTATTATAGTCATATTAAGTTTCAAATGCCAATTTTGTAAAAAGTGTATTTATAATGATAGTAGGGATGGCATCGAGGTAGAAAATTCTTGCTGTTGCCTGCCCACTTGAAGAAAAATGTTAACTTGAATATTTGAAATAAATTTAAGGAATTGAATTTGTCATTTAAGGAATGAATTGCGGGATCGATGTCATTATTGGGGTATGAAAGCAATTGGGCTGGTCAAAGTGTGTGGAGGACTGCACGCGTACTTTGATCAGCCCCAATAATGACGTCATTCCCGCAAGTCATTATTTATATTTACACCAATAGTGCATTATTTCATTCAAGAATTGTTAAAATAATACTTTATTTCATTTAAGAAAACCTTTCAGTATTCCTTTCTTACCCTTTCTGTAAATAGAACGACCCGACTGAAACCGGAAACATTTTATCAAATGACGTCACGATAACGCGGGAAAAGATCAACCACTTGAAATCACTTTTAAACGTAAAATTGAAACACTTTTGGCAATGATACCTTTAACGTATCATAATTTAACACTTTCTAAAATGTTTATTTATATGTTACAGCACCTGCTGACACAATACAAACAATAACAAGATTTCATGTATATTGTTATGTGATGAATTGCGATCCGAACATATGCGAAGTTGTTGCATTCATCGATTGATAAACGCAATTGCTGAAAAGCAGTTCATTTAGGGAATGGAAGTTGATACATGTGTAAATATACTGTAATATTTTTCTTTAACTTAGTAATATGATTTATTCTCTATTAAGACATCCACAAATCAAAAGTCGTGATCATTTCAAAAGTACGCCCACTAACAGATCAATGTTCATAATTTGCGTATCAACGTGTTTGATTCGGTGCAAAAAGTCTCTAATGGATTATCATTAACAATAGAATTATGTGGGAGATCAAAACTGCGCTGATTGACATCAGACCAAATTTAGTTACATTCAGTTAGATTGTGTCTTGTTGGTAACACACTAGGACTGTTGTATTGTCTGTATGTTGTCTGTATATTGTGCATTAAGTGAAATTTCGAATTACTCTGTTGTTGTTTTTTTTATCCAAGTTTTTGAGTAGTAAATTAGTATTTGAGTATCAGACAATCAATCAAGTACAGTGAGTGCTGCACCCATCCATAACTTTATTGCTAAAGCCCTACCTCATGGGAACAATTACCTATGATCTTTTATTCCAGTCACCGGTAATACCTTTATATCATAATGGTCATTGTTGTATAATGCCAGACATGGTTATCAGAGTGATCAATCTGGTTTTATGTGTTTTTGTGTTTGTCGTGAATTTATGATTAACAATTTTCCGTGTCTGGCAGTTAAATTATCTTAAATCTTTTCATTTTAGAGGATTGATGCTTGAAAAATACAATATGATTTCCTCTACAAACAAATGTTAACAAAAGTAAATTGATGTAACATTCCTCAGTAATGCATGTTTAATGATAAAATCTAAAAGGTCTTAAAATATCTATATGGTTTATATTTTTATTATAGTTTATAAATTCATGACGAAAAAAAGACATACAATTGAACATTCACCTTCATAAATTGAATTTAAAAGAAGCGTATCCATGAAAACGTTAGATGGTATTATTGTAAATTGTTCTGTCAAGATTGAATTAAACACAAACCCTTTTATATGGCACAATGACATGTAGGAATAAATGAAGTATTATTTTCTGTAAACCTTACTACATGTGATCTGTGTACCTCTGACCTGTAACATGCATGTTTCTCTGGCTATCTACCAGGTTCTGATGGAGGCCTGAACTTGTGTGCAAGCCACAACATGTTCAGCTACAAACCCCACACCCGCATGGTCACTGCAATCGAAAATCTTGAACGGAGCCGGCAAGAGGCGCTGCGTGAACGCAAGGTGATTGGCCATGTGACGGAGCACCGTGAGGTCAGCTACCACGTTAACACACGCAAGGTTAACTTCCACTGGCAGAAAGGCAACAAGATCGGTATGTGCTCTGTAGTTTAGTGGCAGTTATGTATTCATAATTAAATAATATTTAATGGACAATAATTTTGATGTTAAAAGTATCTGCAATAAATGGTTTAAAAAGAGCTTACAACATACATGCAGAATGATATTACTGTAAGAAAATCTGGAAGATGCATGTTCACTTCTCATAAAGATTAGTTGACACAGGTCTACAGAGATCCAGCTTGAGTGTGTGTTACTTGCTGTTATAGGTGAGGGGCAGTTTGGGAAGGTGTACTCGGCAGTGAACATGGATACAGGCGTACTCATGGCCATGAAGGAGGTACATGCTCTACATGTGATGTCCACGCTTAGTGATTTATTGTTGCAATTTAACTTGTGTGTTTCATTAGCTCTTTCATCATGTAATGTTGAAGTCTTGGTGTCCTTATTTATGTCATTGTCGCTTTTGCCATGCAGAAACTAAAGTTTTGAAACTGTTCAAAATATTGAAGATAAAACTGATGTGACCAGTCAAACCATTTGTTTCCAAATATTTTTTTTTACTATTTTGAATTGCCAAGTTGGAAAAGTGATTTACAATATGATCATTGATAAGAGGGTGATATTATTCATGCATGTAGCAAGCCCCATCACTGGCGACTTTCCCTTGAATAAGTGAGAACACAATTGGAATGTTCGCCCATTTGTACTGAATAATAGTAACCTGCTATGGTATGTTTCCAGGTTGGAAAAATGTCTATGGCGAAAGCTTCCTTTTAATTTTTTTCCTTTGCGGATTTATCAGAAAATTTACGGTATTGATGTTACCTGCTCAGTCCAATGTGTGATCTACTTTTCAGATGAAGTTTCCATCAGCGGACATGCAGAGCCATTTCAAGGACATCATAGATGAGATCAAGATATTTGAAGGGATCTCCCATCCTAACCTGGTCAAGTACTTTGGAGTGGAAGTACACAGGGTCAGTGCATAGTCTTTCTCTATATGGATGCCTGTTATTATTCTTACAATAATATAGTAATAGTAGTAGTTTTCTAAGTATAGAAAATTATGCAGAAAATGGAAATGTGTTGACTAAAATACCCCTACTTTACCTACTTAAAATAGTCAAAACATCCACAGCCAATATCAGGTTTCATTTAATTAACTTTACACTAGCAATACACTCGCAATATGAAAGCAATGTTCTTATATACTAGTACATATAGGTGTATCAGTTACTGTTATGAAACTAGCTAAATGTATCAAAAATTATCAATTTACATTACGGTACCTATTTTTAGGTAAGGACAGGCACTTGCCGGTTACAGTTTGGGGCCACTCAAAATATTTTTTAGGATTCGATTTTCATTGTCAGTGAACAGATATTAAAAAAAGTAAAATCACAATTGTCGTGCCTTTCCAAGCTTTCAGTGCTTTCATATTTAAATATGTGAGCACAAGATAAAATATTTTATGTTTAAAAGTCAACAACGATGTCGTCAATGACGTTGTTAACCTTCACAAAGTTCTGAATAATCAGCCTGTAGAATTGTAAAAAGCATGCTAATGGCATTATATAATTTGTTCCACATGAATCCCAGGAGTTAATAGAATTTTACCATTCTTCGTCCCTGTTATGCTGTACAAATGTTTTCCCATCAACAAGTGTTGTTTCTGCCCCTGCAGTCGGAGATGCTGGTGTTTATGGAGTACTGTGACCGGGGTACCATAGACGAGGTGTCACGTATCGGCCTTACAGAGGACCTCATACGGAAATACACCAAGGAGCTGATACGGGCCGTGCAGGTGCTCCATGACAATAAGATTGTACACAGGGACATCAAAGGTGGGTGCTTGATTTAAGATACATGTCAGGTGTAGAAATCATATAAGCTATCAGATCAGGTTTAAAAAAAAAAATGTATTGTCATAGTCTTGATCTCTTTATTAGTGTCATTGTCATTTTTGCTGTCATAAAAAAGTAACTTAAAGTTGGAATCTTTTGTCTTTCTATTTAAGACGTTATAGCTGGCCCCATTTTTAGCTTGACTATTCGAAGAATATGGAGAGCTATACTACTCACCCAAGCGTCAGCGTTGGCGTCACACCTTGGTTAAGGTTTTGCATGCAAGCACACATAGGTTAATATCTCAACAACTACTTGAGGTATTGCACTGAGACTTTATACAGTGGTACTCAACCTTCCAACCTACTTAATTTACCAAGTTAGAACACTTTAATTTGCATTATATGCAGATAATAGGCCTTTATTATTCGACTTAGAAATTCTGGTTAAGGTTTTGAGTGCAAGCACACTTAGGTTAATATCTCAGCAACTACTTGAGGTATTGCATTGATACTTGATACAATGGTACTCAACCATCCAACCTACTTAATTAACCAAGTAAGATAACTGTAGTTTGCATTTAATGCAAATAGTAGGCCTTTATTATTCAACTTAGAAATACTGGTTAAGGTTTTGCGTGCAAGCACACATAGGTTAATATCTCAGCAAGTACTTGAGGTATTGCATTGAGACCTGATACAATGGTACTCAACCATCCAACCTACTTTATTAACCAAGTAAGATAACTTAAGTTTGCATTTAATGTAAATAATTGCCCTTTATTATTCAACTAAGAAATTCTGGTCAAGGTTTTGCGTGCAAGCACACAAAGGTTTATATCTCAGCAACTACTTGAGGTATTGCATTAAGACTTTATGCAGTGGTACTCAACCATCCAACCTACTTTATTAACCAAGTAAGATAACTTAAGTTTGCATTTAATGTAAATAATTGCCCTTTATTATTCAACTAAGATATTCTGGTCAAGGTTTTGCGTGCAAGCACACAAAGGTTTATATCTCAACAACTACTTGAGGTATTGCATTAAGACTTTATGCAGTGGTACTCAACCATCCAACCTACTTAATTAGCCAAGTAAGATAACTGTAGTTTGCATTTAATGCAAATAGTAGGCCTTTATTATTCAACTTAGAAATTCTGGTTAAGGTTTTGCATGTTAGCACACGTAGGTTAATATCTCAGCAACTACGTGAAGTATTGCATTGAGACTTGATACAATGGTACTCAACCATCCAACCTACTTAATTAACCATGTTAGATAACTTTAGTTTGCATTATATTCAAATAATGGCCCCTTTTTAAGACATAGAAATACTGGTTACGGTTTTGCTTGTTACCACTTTTAAGTCAATACCTCAGCGAACACATCATGTATTGCATTGAAACTTTACACACATGCTCCCAACCATTTAACCTTCTTCTTTAATCAACTAAGATAACTCCATCTCTAATATTATATAATTTTTGCCCCATTATTATGCGACTTAGAAATGTCTTGCATGTAAGCACACATAGGATAATATCTCAGCAACTACTTGATGTATTGCATTGAGACTTTATACAATGGTATTCAACCACCCAACCTAATTGAATAACCAAGTTAGATAACTGTATTTTGCAAATAATGGCCCTTTATTATTAGACTTAAAAATTCTGGTTAAAATTTTGCATGTAACCACATTTATGTAAATATCTCATCACATCATTTATTGCTTTGAAATCTAATCTAACAGTGATCCATGCATGTTTTGCCAAAACTTTTCAATCCTTACACTGAAAAGCGGCTGAATAGTCAAGCGCTCTGTCACTGTGACTGCTCTTGTCTTAAATGCTTTTAAGCCCAACAAGTTCAAGCTTTTCTTTTATTAGCATAATTAATTGCCTTAACTTGATATTAAAAAAAATAAACATACTAAATCATGATTATCATCAATCTTTCTTTCTGTAAAACTCAGAACTCTTTAAAAGTGAGAAATTAACACAATTTATACAAACACAAAAATAGTGAGCTCAGCCTGATTCTGTGATAAGGGACATGAGATTGTATGAGAAATTGAGGCGTGGGGTTGCCAGATTGTTCATTATATTGGTTTTTTGCACACCGGATAGGCATTTCCGGTGAATTCAGCTGTGCTGGAAAACTTCATCTGGCGTCCCCCCATGCCAGATGAGTCATGCGCTGTGACGTAATACTTTCAATTTCTTTTATAATATGTTTTATGTAATCATAATTATGAGATTTAAATAGATGAGTTCCATTAACATTAACTTTACAAAAATGAACTTTAAAAAACAAAACAAAATAACCCTATAAAGACGTTATTGCGAAGGAACTTATTGACGTCTGCAGTGAATAAAAATTACTGCCCGTCATGACGTCAGTAAACATTATCGCACGCGCTTTTTGGTGATGTGTACAAAATGCACTTTTTTATTTACTTTCTTCACAAAAAATGTAATTTAATGTATGCTAGAAAAAATATCTATCATGTGTGTCTGTTCCGGATAGAAAAATCCGACCCTCCGGCACGCTGCGTAGCCGGTAACTCGGCAAGCCTCGTTACCTGGCAACCCAGGTTCCCTCGGGTCAGATTTTTCTTTCCGGAACCGGAACACATGACAGATATTATTAATATAGTCACGAGTCACATCCAACATGTCATTGATATTCATTATTGGTTGAGTTTATCAAATTTATCTTGAGCATTTTGTTAATAATAAACATTTAAGTTTGAACAACATTTCAGGAAATGACCGTTCTTAAGTTCCAAGTATACTATGTAGTATCAAAATTTAAGATGTATGTTTGTTAAACATAATTATTATGCATTGTGGAAGTTGAAAAAAGGCTGGTAGCCTTTGGAACCCCTGTTGGTCCCAGAAGTCATAGGGGAATGCCTTAAGCTCCTGAGATTTAAGGTATGATATACATAAAGCAGGTCATACAATATTACTGCAGGTGCCAACATATTTCTGACATCTTCTGGCTGCCTGAAGCTGGGAGACTTTGGCTGCTCAGTGAAGCTGAAGAACCACACCACCATGGTAGGGGAGGTGAACAAGCTGGTTGGAACCACAGGTATGTAGCATCATGTCAAGCAATTACCGTCATACTCCGCAATAGGCAGTACATCATAATGTCCAGCAATTACTGTCATACCCAGCAATAGGCAGTACATCATAATGTCCAGCAATTGCCATCAAACCCAGCAATTACATTGCATCATCATGTCCAGCAATTACATTACATCATCATGTCCAGCAATTGCATTGCATCATAATGTGCGGCAATTACATTGCATCATGATGTCCAACAATTACAGGGCATCATCATATCCAGCAATGTAATTGCATCATAATGTCCGGCAATTTCATTGCATCATCATGTCCAACAATTACAGGGCATAATCATGTCCAGCAATTACAGTGCATCATCATGTCCAGCAATTACAGGGCATCATCATGTCCAGCAATTACATTGCATCATAATGTCCGGCAATTACATTGCATCATAATGTCCAGCAATTACAGGGCTTCATCATGTCCGGCAATAACATTGCATCATAATGTCCGGCAATTTCATTGCATTATAATGTCCGGCAATTACAGGGCATCATCACGTCCAGCAATTACAGGGCATCATCATGTCCAGCAATTACAGTGCATCATCATGTCCGGCAATAACATTGCATCATAATGTCTGGCAATTTCATTGCATTATAATGTCCGGCAATTACAGGGCATCATGTCCAGCAATTATGGGGCATCATCATGTCCAGCAATTACAGTGCATCATCATGTCCAGCAAATTCATTGCATCACCATGTACAGCAATTACAGTGCATCATCATGTACAGCAAATTCAGTGCATCATCATGTCCAGCAAATTCAGTGCATCATCATGTACAGCAATTACAGTGCATCATCATGTCCAGCAAATTCAGTGCATCATCATGTCCAGCAAATTCAGTGCATCATCTTGTACAGCAATTACAGTGCATCATCATGTCCAGCAAATTCAGTGCATCATCATGTCCAGCAAATTCAGTGCATCATCTTGTATAGCAATTACAAGGCTTCATCATGTCCAGCAATTAGCAATGTTTTGATTCAGATTAAGAATGAATCCATTGTCATTGCTTTGAACCATTGTACCAAGCCCTGTTATATTAAATTTTGGCTTTGAATGAGTGAGACATGCTAGTGTTCATATTCATTCTACTTGCTCAGTCTTAGAGATTTTTTACTTCTTTAAAATGCTGACATGAATTTCGATGTTGAATTAAATTGTACTTAAAATGGACGGTTAAACTTGAGAGCTTTCGTAAATGTGTTGAGATTATTTGTAATAGATAAATTATTTCAGAGTATTTTTGTTGCTGTTTTCAGCTTACATGGCCCCAGAGGTTGTAACAAAGAATGATAGCGAGGGTCACGGGCGAGCAGCGGACATCTGGAGTATCGGATGTGTTGTCATAGAAATGGCATCAGGAAAGGTACTGTCTGTTAAAGAGATTGTATTTCATTGACTTTCATTGTGATTGTGTTAAAAAAGGATGCTTGTCCTAGGTATATCTTAATATATTACACACAGTTAATGTATTTTGGTCTTGGGTAACTCTTTATTAAACATGTTCACATTACAAGTGATGTCTAAGAAGCGTTTTCTGACAGTTAACTACTTGCAAACTAGGAATAAAAAAATCCATACCCATGTACACATAAAGTAGTTAACCTTAACACCAATATTACAACTCGTGATTTTCAGCGTCCCTGGCACGAGTTTGAGAACAACTTCCAGATCATGTTTAAGCTAGGTATGGGTGCGATCCCGAGTATTCCGGAGATGCTGTCCGAGGAGGGACGGGACTTCCTTTCCCACTGTCTTGAAATTGACCCGGACCACCGCTGGTCCACCTCGCAGCTACTCGACCACCCCTTCACCAAGGTGAAAAAATAAATTAGAACATAAATTAAAGGATTGTTTCCTTTTTTTGTGCATTCAGTATAAACGCTAAGCCGCATTTTGCAAATCCATGAAGTGCGTAAGCATTTTTTTAGATCAGTATATGTCCGGCGTCTGTCCTCCGTCGTTCGGCGTCTGGCGTCAACAATTGGTTATAATCATCTTCTCCTTAACCGCTTGGACAATTTTGATTAAACTAAATGATCCTTGGTTGGTGCTTTATCAAAATTGTTCAAAGAAATGATTTCCATGCTGAACTCTGGTTGCCATGGCAACCTAAGGGAAAATGTCAACAATTGGTTATAATCATCTTCTCCTAAACCGCTTGCACAATTTTGATGAAACTTCATAGGAATGATCCTTGGTTGGTGCTTTTTCAAAATTGTTCAAAGAATTTAATTCCATGCAGAACTCTGGTTGCCATGGCAACCTAAATGAAAATGTCAACAATTGGTTATAATCATCTTCTCCTAAATCGCTTGGACAATTTTGATTAAACTGCATAGGAATGATCCTTGGTTGGTGCTTTTTCAAAATTGTTCAAAGAATTTAATTCCATGCAAAACTCAGGTTGCCATGGCAACCTAAAATTGGTAATAATAATCTTCTTCTCCTAAACCGCTTGAACAATTTTGATGAAACTTCATAGAAATGATCCTTGGTTGGTGCTTTTTCAAAATTGTTCAAAGAATTAATTCCATGCAGAACTCTGATTGCCATGGCAACCTAAAGGAAAATGTCAACAATTGGTTATAATCATCTTCTTCTCCTTAATCGCTTGGACAATTTTGATGAACTGCATAGGAATGATCCTTGGTTGGTGCTTTTTCAAAATTGTTCAAAGAATTTTATTCCATACAGAACTCAGGTTGCCATGGCAACCTAAAATTGGTTATAATAATCTTCTTCTCCTAAACCGCTTGGACATTTTTATGAAACTTCATAGAAATGATCCTTGGTTGGTGCTTTTTCAAAATTGTTCAAAGAATTTAATTCCATGCTGAACTCTGTTTGCCATGGCAACCTAAAGGAAAATGTCAACAGTTGGTTTTAATCATCTTCTTCTCCTAAACTGCTTGGACAATTTTGATGAAACTTCATAGGAATGATCCTTGGTTGGTGCTTTTCAAAATTGTTCAAAGAATTTAATTCCATGCAGAACACTGGTTGCCATGGCAAACTAAATGAAAATGTCAATAATTGGTTATAATCATCTTCTTCTCCTAAATTGCTTGGACAATTTTGATGAAACTGCATAGGAATGATCCTTGGTTGGTGCTTTTTCAAAATTGTTCAAAGAATTTAATTCCATGCAGAACTCAGGTTGCCATGGCAACCTAAAATTGGTAATAATAATCTTCTTCTCCTAAACCGCTTGGACAATTTTGATGAAACTTTATAGAAATGATCCTTGGTTGGTGCTTTTTCAAAATTGTTCAAAGAATTTTATTCCATGCAGAACTCTGGTTGCCATGGCAACCTAAAGGAAAATGTCAACAATTGGTTATAATCATCTTCTTCTCCTTAATCGCTTGGACAATTTTGATGAACTGCATAGGAATGATCCTTGGTTGGTGCTTTTTCAAAATTGTTCAAAGAATTTAATTCCATGCAGAACTCAGGTTGCCATGGCAACCTAAAATTGGTAATAATAATCTTCTTCTCCTAAACCGCTTGGACAATTTTGATGAAACTTTATAGAAATGATCCTTGGTTGGTGCTTTTTCAAAATTGTTCAAAGAATTTTATTCCATGCAGAACTCTGGTTGCCATGGCAACCTAAAGGAAAATGTCAACAATTGGTTATAATCATCTTCTTCTCCTTAATCGCTTGGACAATTTTGATGAACTGCATAGGAATGATCCTTGGTTGGTGCTTTTTCAAAGTTGTTCAAAGAAATTAATTCCATGCAAAACTCTGATTGCCATGGCAACCTAAAGGAAATATTACAAAACTTGTTTTGGCAAATTCTATGAAGCCTAGTGCTTAAATATTTGGTGTGTAGCATTATTGATTGGTTATCTACCATTTTTATTCAATTTATGCCCCTGGAGAAAAATTGGCCTCAGCCCATGGGCTACACGTTCATCAAAAATACATTTTGTTAAAATCTGATAGTTATGTAAAGTTTACTCTTGAAGCAAGGGCAGCAAGTCTTGCTATATGGTCTCCCTTTTTGTTGGAGATTCCACTACTTTCTATTTTTAGGAACAAGGGAATAGATTTTAAATTTAATTAAGTCTTCAACATAGTCACTTCTGAGGTAATTATTGTTCTTTTTCTTAGGTTCATAGATTCAAAAAAATATTATACACTTTATTCTTTAGAAGAAATTTCATTTTTACTTAATAATAAATTTAATCATCAGACTTTTCCATTGAACTTAATGTAGATTATTGTTCATGCAGGTGCTACAATCTTATCTTCTGTGTGGATAGTGTTATTCACTAATAACTTATATAAAGAAAAAAAATATTATTAATATTAGAAGGAATGTGATGTTGTCCTAGATGGGTAAAGGTGATAATATTAGTTGAAGGTGTTGAATGTGATCTGATATTTGATTTTTAGAGCTTAAGGCAGTTTATTGATTTTATTGGATGGTGCATTGTTTTTTGTTTGTGTATTTATACTAAAAGTTCTTTCAGTGTGCAAGCAATTTAACATAGTATTGTCAGTGTGCAGGCAATTGAACAAAGTCCTGTCAGTGTGCAGGCAACTGAACAAAGTCCTGTCATTGTGCAGGCAATTGAACAAAGTCCTGTCAGTGTGCAGGCAACTGAAAACAGTCCTGTCAGTGTAAAGATATCTGTACCAAGTGCTGTCAGTGTGCAGTCAATTATTAAATCCTGTCAGTTAGGTGCGCAGGCAACTGAACAAAGTCCTGTCAGTGTGCAGGTGAGAATCAAATTCTGTCAGTGTGCAGTCAATCATCAAGTCCTGTCAGTGTGCAGGCAACTAAACAAAATCCTGTCAGTGTGCAGTCAATCACCAAGTCCTGTCAGTGTGAAGGAAACTGTGACAAGTCCTGTCAGTGTGCAGGCAACTGACAAGTCCTGTCAGTGATTATTCAGGCAACATGTTTGACCAGTATGTTTTTATGCCCCCGAAGGTGGGCATATTAAAATTGCACCGTCCGTCCGTCCCTCGGTGTGTCTGGCTCATTGACTTGTGTCCATGCTGTAACTTTCTCTTGTATGGACAGATATTAATATAACTTACCACATGTATTCGACATACCAAGACGACGTGTTGTGTGCAAGACCCGTGTCCTTACCTCTTAGGTCAAGGTCACACTTAGTGTTTATTCACAATGGAATGCTGCACATAAGTACATAGAGTATAAGTTGTCATGTCCGGGCTGTAACTTTCTCTTGTATGGACATATTTTAAAATAACTTGCCACATGCATTTTACATACTAAGACGACATGCTGCATGCAAGACCTGTGTCCCTCCCTCTAAGGTCAAGGTCACACTTAGGTGTTTATTCACAATGGAATTCTGCATATAAGGACATAGAGTATAGGTTGTGTCCGGCTGTAACTTTCTCTTGTATGGACATAATTTAAAATGACTTGCCACATGTGTTTGACATATCAAGACGATGGGCCGTGTGCAAGACTCATGTCCCAACCTCTAAGGTCAAGGTCACACGAAGTGTAATTCACAATGATATGCTGCATATATAAGGACATAGAGTTTAGGTTGTCCTGTCTTGGCTATAACTTTCTCTTGTATGGACAGATTTTAAAATGACTTGCCACATGTGTTTAACATACGACGTGTCGTATTCAAGACCCATGTCCTTACCTCTAAGTTGAGTGTTTATTCGCAATGGAACGCTGCATATAAGTACATGGAGTATATGCTTTCGTGTCCGGGCTGTAACTTTCTCTTGTATGGACAGATTTTAAAATGACTTGCCACATGTATTCGACATACCAAGACGACATGTTGTGTATAAGACCCATGTCCCTACTTCTAAGATGAAAGATACACTAAGTGTTTATTCACATTGGAATGCTGAATATGAGGACATAAGAGTGTAGGCTGTCAAGTATGGGTGGTATTTTTTATGTTTAGAGGCAATTTAAAATAACTTGCCATATGTATTTGACACGTAAAGGCAAGATCTTTTTATGTACTTGTTCATAGGTCAATGTCACATTCGGGGGCATTCGTCTCATATTGTGACAGCTCTTGTTCAATATTCTTTGAGAAACAAGCTATATTGATAACAAAGGTTAAACTCTTTTACTCAGGTGAGCGATTTAGGGCCATCATGGCCTTCTTGTTTAAGTTGCAAAAATGCAGCCAAGTGTTCATACTGCATGAAAGCATCACTAATAAGAATTAATCCTTATATTTACATTTTCCCTTTTTCATTATTTTATTGATTTATGGTATTTATGATTTTGGTTGTAATAATTATCGCCTTTATCAAGAAAATTATTTCTTCCTAAACCTGCCAGAGGTCACAAGAGGTCGACCAGTTCTTGCAAAATGAACGCAAATTTTATCGTACAGGAAATCAAGTGCAAATATAAACATTTAGACTTAATCATATTCAGCCTATCATCATAATTATTTAATGAATAAACATACTGTATATGCAGGAAGATAAGAGACATACTAGTCTAGCTGACTGAGGGAGATGCCTTCTGTGTTTAAATGCAGTGATCAGTGTATTTGTTTTCAGTTTTAAGCATTGATTGCATAGGCATATGTCGAAATGGTCTTAGGGTTAGATATGTTGGAAATTTGTTCTTGATGAAGATTTGAGCAGGAATAGAATTGTGTGCGTAATAAACATTTTTAGTTCTCATTTATTGAAAGTGGTTGGTTTTAAATAGTTTTTTGCCTCTATGAACCTTGTACTTTAGAAGCTAAAATAACAAAACATTACCAATTTTCTGTTATTTTTCATTGCAGATCTATGACCCAGAGGCCGATGAGGAGGGTGCCAGTGAGGGGCATGGGTAGCAGGCAACACACAGTCTGAAATGGGATATTGTTGTGATAGTATATTGACATGATGTTAATCCTCCAGGGCTGTTCATATTGTTGTCATGTTATATATCCTGACATGTGATATTGAGGCTCATGCAATTATATGCGTGACATGGACATGATGTTCACCCCTTCACAGGGTCATTAAGGTGATAGATAGTTACGACATGCTTCTCGCCCCTTGTGTGCAGGAGATATCCACAGAGTTGTGATAGTAGGACCATGTGATTGCCGTATGATTGCCAATGGACTGGTCCAAAATTGAATTAAGTTAGTGTGATCTTGTAGTTTTTTAACAGATGACAGATTTTTATTTTCATGACTGTTTAAAGTTGTGAAATAGATATTCAGATGTATTGTTGAGGAAAAGTGCAATTTAATGCGCTCGCTTCTTTCTATTTATTATGAAGTTGAAATTTATTAATAACTTATGATTTTATCTGCATTATTAACTGTTATTACTCTAGAATGTGTTGTATGTTGCTATTATGGTTGTATTTCCTGGAATGCTTGTTTCCTTCTCAATCATGTTTATTGTTAGACATACACAGTTCTGAAGGTTAGGAGTCATCATTCGGTTACCGCAACATTTAAATGGAATTGAGACTGAATGATTTTCATTTCATCATTTCATCATTTCAACTGCTTGCCATTTTCTGTACGGCTTCTATGTAAAAAAAAGTGGGCCCAGCTGAAGACGGATGTAAATCCTTCTATTTTTATATGGACTTAAGTCTGTCTTGCCTGGAGGCCTCAAATTTTGCAAACAGGTGTAAGAAATAATTTTATAAATCCACTTATTGGTGCATAGGAGGTTTTAGATATTGTGTGACAGTTGCCTCTTTATGATGTGTGCATCTGTCTCACATTGTCTATGCTTTCATGGTGGTCTTCAAATACTTATTCGTATCAACTTCTGACTTTGCAAAGCCAGTACATGCACATGTATTTTAACTTCTGCCAAGTCAAGAAAACACACTTATTACTTTAATCCAGAAACTGTTTATAATTCAAACTCAAGAAATTGTTTTCAATTTCAAATTTTCTTCTTCAATGGAAAGAAAAAGTCCTCATGTACATGTTTTTAGAATCTCAAATCAATGCAAGTTTCTATTTTCCATAAGAATGATATTATTAGAAAACACTTAAGACAGTATGTTTAGAAAGGTTTTACATATTATATTGGGTTTTATGTACACTTTATTTTTTTCTGAATTCTTACATCCAATATTTTATTTAAAAAAAACAGATGAAGTATTTGACACATTTACATGTAGGTAATTTTGAAGTTGCCAAGCGCTCAGGACCCGGTTTCAATAAAGAACTATAGTTGTATCATAAATCATACATCTGTATAAAGATCCCAAATGTTATGCACATTGATTGGATGCTTTTAACTTTTTGTTCAGTTTTAAACCTGGCAAATGTTTGCTTCATGAAACAAAACTATTACATATAATTTCAATTTACTACTAAAATAGACTACGATCTTTATTGAAATGGCCTCCGGAACTATATTGATTTTATCACTTATATTTTTTTTCATTTAATAATTAAATGGCTAGTTAACCTTTCATAGTCGGTGATTATTTGTAATGCATGTGGTGATCATTGTTATAGTTTGTTTTAATGAAATGTGATAAGTTACTTAATTTTTTTCATCAAATGATTGCTATTCTTGTGATAAGAACTACATCTATACCTGGTATTTGTCTGTTAAGGGTGAAACAGTTCGTAGAACTGAATACATGTATTAGTTGGAATTTATCAGAGATCAAGCCATGGCAATAATGGTAAACCATGAAATTATTTTTTTATAAATTATGTATTTAAATTTTTATGTTGAAAATTGTTGATGTTATTATGGATTTGTTATTGTACATGGATGTTGAAATTAGTTTTAATACATGAACATATAGTTTTAATTTCTAAGGTATATGTTTTGGTTTTTGAATTTAGTAACCATGCTGGCATAGATTTATCTTGCTGACACAACTAAAGCCTTCAGCGTTTCCTACAGGAGTGACCAAGGTCACAGTATTTTGTGTCTCAAAAGGGCACAGCAGTAACATGTCACTTTCCTAAATGGACACCCTGGCATATCTGACTTGCAAAGGACTCCTTCGACCGGGTGTACATCCCAGTCTTGAAGAAACACTGGCCTATTCTTACCCTACCTCTTTACCTGAAATCACCTTGGTGACTGGTGTTTCTATGAGCTCTTTAGGTAAGGATAGTGGATATCAGAGAATGTACTTAGTCTTGGAAAACTTTGTTGTGATATATCTACCTGCCTAAATGCATATTGAAGTTAGGGCATTTTAAGAATTCTACGAGCTTAAATGCTGATGGAAATTAGGGGATTTTAACAAATTTACATGCCTGAAGACTTTGAAAAATTCGGGCTTTTTAATAAATCTTCATGCCTAAATGCTTATGGAAATTATTGCATTTGATTAAATCTACCTGCCTATGAGCACATTCAAATAAAGTAATTATCATCAAACTTCAACATGGTGTCAAAATCGTTGCTCTTCATTTTCTTTACAAATACTTATATTGCCTTTGCCTTTCCTAAAGAGTAAAACCGATGATTATCTTGCCTTAACTGCTTGGCCATCATTCATTGCAGAGGCATTGGCAAGCATCTAATCTCGAATACTCTTGTCAAATTGGTAATTCATCCAATTCCAGCACTTTTCATAGGAATTGCAAACTTGATCAGTGGCCTTTTTTCATCAAGATTGATATAGTTGGTTTTGTGCCCTAGAGACTCGCAACAGTCCAGAACTACTGT